>NC_059210.1:9313490-9340990 GCF_020615455.1 Coregonus clupeaformis
TCTGTAATAATAAAGGAACAGAACCTGTTTGACTCTGTAATAATAAAGGAACAGAACCTGTTTGACTCTGTAATAATAAAGGAACAGAACCTGTTTGACTCTGTAATAATAAAGGAACAGAACCTGTTTGACTCTGTAATAATAAAGGAACAGAACCTGTTTGACTCTGTAATAATAAAGGAACAGAACCTGTTTGACTCTGTAATAATAAAGGAACAGAACCTGTTTGACTCTGTAATAATAAAGGAACAGAACCTGTTTGACTCTGTAATAATAAAGGAACAGAACCTGTTTGACTCTGTAATAATAAAGGAACAGAACCTGTTTGACTCTGTAATAGTAAAGGAACAGAACCTGTTTGACTCTGTAATAATAAAGGAACAGAACCTGTTTGACTCTGTAATAATAAAGGAACAGACCCTGTTTGACTCTGTAATAATAAAGGAACAGACCCTGTTTGACTCTGTAATAATAAAGGAACAGAACCTGTTTGACTCTGTAATAATAAAGGAACAGAACCTGTTTGACTCTGTAATAATAAAGGAACAGACCCTGTTTGACTCTGTAATAATAAAGGAACAGAACCTGTTTGACTCTGTAATAATAAAGGAACAGAACCTGTTTGACTCTGTAATAATAAAGGAACAGAACCTGTTTGACTCTGTAATAATAAAGGAACAGACCCTGTTTGACTCTGTAATAATAAAGGAACAGACCCTGTTTGACTCTGTAATAATAAAGGAACAGAACCTGTTTGACTCTGTAATAATAAAGGAACAGAACCTGTTTCACCGGGGACCTGAACAAATGCCGTGGTTTCCTGCTTCAGTGCCGCTTGGTGTTCCAACAGAAGCCCCTGTCTTTCTCCACGGAATCCTCAAAGGTACATTACGCTCTGGGGTTACTGAGGGGCAAAGCTTTGATTTGGGCAGAAGCGGCTTGTTCTACTCAGCAGATTGCCAGCCTGTCGTTTGACGATTTTTCCTCTCAATTGAAAATTGTGTTTGATCACCCGGACCATGCCGGGACCGCCACAAAGAGACTGTTGAAGCTACGACAGGGCACGGGTAGCGTGGCTGAATACGCCATTGATTTTTGGACCTTGGCAGCCGATTCCAAGTGGAATGACGAAGCTCTTCAGGGAGCGTTTGTTAACGGTTTGAGTGACACGATTAAGGATGAACTAGCTGTTCGTGATGAGCCTGCTAACCTTCATCTTCTCGTTTCCCTTGCTACACGAATAGACAACAGGCTACGGGAGAGGAGACAGGAGAGGGGCGGTCGGGTCCGCACCGCAGGCGGGGCCCCCTCGCTTTCTGCAACCCGAGCAACACCACCACTCGGACACCGCCCACACACCTCAGCGGATCCCTCCACGGAACCAGACGAGCCCATGCAGCTGGGCCGTGCTCGTCTGTCCCCTGCCGAAAAGGAACGGGCGCATGCGGGCTGGTGAGTGAGTGTACTGTGGGGACCGCACTCATTTCCTGGTTAACTGTCCGGTTCGCCCAAAAGACAAAGCTCGCAGGTAAAAGTGGGCGTACTTGCGAGCGCTACACCTGACTCAATGCCCACAGCACCCCGTCTAGTTATCCCAGCTACAGTCCAGTTCAGGAATCTGTCTCTCCCATTAGCTGCTCTCATTGACTCTGGTGCTGAGGATAGTTTCCTTGACGTTAACCTGGTCACTCAGGCTGAGATCCCTGTTAAGCCCCTGCCTAAGCCTATAACAGTAACCGCTATTGACGGCCATCAGTTTGCCAACATCACCCACCAAACTGTCCCCGTTTCTCTCATGCTGTCCGGCAATCACAAAGAAACCATCCAGTTTAAAGTAGTCTCATCCCCTGCTTCCCCTGTCAAACCCCCAGACCTCTCTTCAGTCCCTAAAGAGTACCTGGACCTGGCCGAGGTATTCAGTAAGTCCAAAGCACTTTCACTACCACCTCATAGGCCATACGATTGCGCTATTGAGTTACTGCCTGGAGCCCCTTTGCCGTCCAGTCGGCTTTTCAATCTGTCCCGTACTGAGAGAGAAGCTATGGAAACCTACATAGGCGACTCCCTAGTCTCTGGCATCATTCGTCCCTCATCTTCCGCTGTTGGTGCTGGGTTCTTTTTTGTAGAGAAGAAGGACAAAACATTACGCCCCCTGCATTGACTACAGAGGACTAAATAACATCACAGTCAGAAATACGTACCCCCTGCCTCTCATCAACTCAGCATTTGAACCCCTTCATGGTGCCACCGTGTTTACCAAACTCGACCTGCGTAACGCTTACCACCTCGTTAGGATCAGGCAGGGAGACGAATGGAAAACTGCGTTCAATACCCCTCTCGGACACTTTGAATACCTAGTCATGCCATTCGGTCTCACTAACGCCCCAGCAGTGTTTCAGGCCATGGTTAACGATGTGTTGAGGGATTTTCTACACCGTTTTGTGTTTGTCTATTTGGATGACATTCTAATATTCTCTAAGTCACAGGATGAACACATCTCCCACGTCCGTCTGGTTCTCCAACGCCTCATGGAAAATAAACTGTATGTGAAAGCAGAAAAATGTGAGTTCCACCGGCAGTCCGTCCCCTTTTTGGGTTTTATTATCGAGCGGGACAAGTGTCACCAGACCCTGACAAAATCAGAGCGGTTGCGGAGTGGCCCACACCCACGTCTCGGAAACAGCTACAACGCTTCCTGGGCTTCGCCAACTTCTACCGCCGCTTCATCAGGGGTTTCAGCCGAGTGGTTGCCCCCCTGACCAAGCTCACCTCCCCAAAGGTGCCATTCCTGTGGACGCCTGAGGCCGAGTCAGCCGTGAGTACACTGAAGGAACTGTTCTCCACCTCCCCTGTTCTTATTCATCCAGACACTAGTTTGCAGTTTATTGTGGAAGTGGACGCCTCTGATTCGGGGGTGGGGGCTGTCCTGTCACAACGTTCCCCCACGGACCAGAAGCTCCATCCTGTGGCCTTTTTCTCCAGGAGATTGACCCCTGCTGAGAAGAACTACGACGTGGGTAACCGGGAGTTGCTTGCTGTCAAGTTGGCGTTGGAGGAGTGGAGGCACTGGCTAGGACGGAGCAGAGCAACCCTTCATAGTCTGGACAGACCACAAGAACCTGGCTTACATCCAGTCATCCAAGAGGCTAAACTCCCGTCAGGCCAGATGGGCTCTGTTCTTCAGCAGGTTCAAGTTTATTTTAACATATCGTCCTGGCACACGTAATGTCAAGCCTGATGCTCTCTCTCGCCAGTTTACAGACAATGAAGACTCCAGCAATCCTGAACCTGTTCTGCCCGCTTCCTGTTTGGTGGCGGCTGTTCACTGGGAAATCGAGTCCCTCGTCCGATCGGCACAAGAGTCGGAACCTGGACCGGCCGATGGCCCCCGACCTTCTCTATGTTCCCGCAGCCGTGCGGCCGCAAGTGCTCAACTGGATCCACACCTCGCGCTTCTCTTGCCACCCTGGTATGAACCGTACACTGTCGCTACTGAAGAGGCACTTTTGGTGGCCATCCGTCGAGGCTGACGTCCGGGAATACGTGGCGGCCTGTTCCATCTGTGCCCAAAATAAGGCTTCCCACCGGGCTCCTTCGAGCCTGCTGCGGCCTCTCCCAGTCCCGAGTCGTCCTTGGTCTCACGTGGCCTTGGACTTCGTCACTGGACTTCCTATGTCTGAAGGTAATGACACCATACTCACCATCGTGGACAGATTCTCTAAATCTGCCCATTTTGTTGCATTACCAAAATTACCGTCTGCCAGTGAGACAGCCGACCTCTTTGTCCTACATGTATTCCGTCCCCATGGAATACCTGTGGACATAGTGTCCGATAGAGGCCCACAGTTCATTTCTCGGGTATGGAAGGAGTTTTGTTCTGCTCTGGGTGCCTCTGTCAGTCTCTCATCAGGTTTCCATCCCCAGTCCAATGGCCAGACTGAGAGGACCAATCAGGACCTGGAGGCTGCTCCACGCTGTGTGACATCCCAGAACCCGTCCACCTGGGCCAAACACCTCCCGTGGGTCGAATATGCCCACAATTCCCTCACCTCATCTGCCACCGGCCTCTCACCATTTGAGGCGGCTTTGGGGTACCAACCGCCATTGTTCCCGTCTCAGGAAAGGGAGTTAGCCGTCCCGTCAGTTCAGGATAACCTTCGTCGCTGCCGCAAGGTGTGGGTGGACACCCGTGAGGCCCTTCTACGGACAGCAGAGCGTAACAAGAGAGTGGCGGACAGGCACAGGGTAGTCGCTCCCCAGTTCCAGCCTGGTCAGCGAGTCTGGCTCTCCTCCAGCAACATCCCTCTGCGCACTGACTCCCGTAAGCTGTCGCCCGGTATTTGGGTCCTTTCGAGATCGACTCCATCATCAACCCTTCGGCTGTTCGGTTGAAGCTTCCCCAGGCCATGAGAGTCCATCCTACATTTCACGTGTCCCAGCTGAAGCTGGTCTCCTCCAGCCCTTTGTGTCCGCCTGTGGATCCCCCTCCGCCACCGCGTATTATTGACGACCATCCAGCCTACACGGTGCGGAGACTGCTGGACGTCCGGAGGCGTGGTAGAGGGCTTCAGTACCTGGTGGACTGGGAGGGATACGGTCCCGAGGAGAGGTCCTGGATTCCCGGCGGTTTATACTGGACCCGCAGCTGGTGGCTGACTTCCATAGGGACCACCCTGACAAGCCGGGTGGGTCGCCGGGTGGCGCCCGTTGAGGGGGGGGTACTGTTACGGTCCGGCACTGTTGTTCCTGTCCCCGCTTGTTTTCCTTTTCCTTTTTTCCCTGTGTGTGTTGTCTGTGACTGTCTCCTCCCGCTGTGCAGCCCAGTCAGAGGATCTAGGTCAGGGGGCGTGGCCATTCTCTCTCCTGCTCAGTTACATCCAGCTGCAGCTCATTGTCACCAATCAACCAGCAGTTATCTACCCGGGCTGGCCACCTCTCCAGCGCCAGTTCATTCCTACACCACCTGTGGTAACTTGGCTCCGTACAGCAATCTCAGTTTAGTTGTTACCCTCTCAGCATTATAGTTGTCTCTGCCACGTTTGTAACCTGTCTCTCCTTCGACCAGATCCCGTCTGTTCCTGCTGCCTGCCTGCCTGCCACTCCCACGCCGCAACCTGCTCATCTGTTGTCTGATATCCTCGTCATCCAGCTCTCAGTGCTACTGGCTCTCCACCCCACTCAGCTCCTACCCCGGTCTGAAGCTGCTCCACCCTGAACTGCTTCTCTCTGCCAAAACACGCTGAATAAACAACATCTTAATTCACCCTCTTTGTCCGTGTGTCCGTCTCTGCGCCTGAGTCCCCACCTAGCCTAACAGTAATAATAAAGGAACAGAACCTGTTTGACTCTGTAATAATAAAGGAACAGAACCTGTTTGACTCTGTAATAATAAAGGAACAGAACCTGTTTGACTCTGTAATAATAAAGGAACAGACCCTGTTTGACTCTGTAATAATAAAGGAAAAGAACCTGTTTGACTCTGTAATAATAAAGGAACAGAACCTGTTTGACTCTGTAATAATAAAGGAACAGAACCTGTTTGACTCTGTAATAATAAAGGAACAGACCCTGTTTGACTCTGTAATAATAAAGGAACAGAACCTGTTTGACTCTGTAATAATAAAGGAACAGAACCAGTTTGACTCTGTAATAATAAAGGAACAGAACCTGTTTGACTCTGTAATAATAAAGGAACAGAACCTGTTTGGTTCTGTAATAATAAAGGAACAGAACCTGTTTGACTCTGTAATAATAAAGGAACAGAACCTGTTTGACTCTGTAATAATAAAGGAACAGAACCTGTTTGATTCTGTAATAATAAAGGAACAGAACCTGTTTGACTCTGTAATAATAAAGGAACAGAAACCTGTTTGACTCTGTAATAATAAAGGAACAGAACCTGTTTGACTCTGTAATAATAAAGGAACAGAACCTGTTTGATTCTGTAATAATAAAGGAACATAACCTGTTTGACTCTGTAATAATAAAGGAACAGAACCTGTTTGACTCTGTAATAATAAAGGAACAGAACCTGTTTGACTCTGTAATAATAAAGGAACAGAACCTGTTTGACTCTGTAATAATAAAGGAACAGAACCTGTTTGACTCTGTAATAATAAAGGAACAGAACCTGTTTGACTCTGTAATAATAAAGGAACAGAACCTGTTTGACTCTGTAATAATAAAGGAACAGAAACTGTTTGACTCTGTAATAATAAAGGAACAGAACCTGTTTGACTCTGTAATAATAAAGGAACAGAACCTGTTTGACTCTGTAATAATAAAGGAACAGAACCTGTTTGACTCTGTAATAATAAAGGAACAGAACATGTTTGACTCTGTAATAATAAAGGAACAGAACCTGTTTGACTCTGTAATAATAAAGGAACAGAACCTGTTTGACTCTGTAATAATAAAGGAACGGAACCTGTTTGACTCTGTAATAATAAAGGAACAGAACCTGTTTGACTCTGTAATAATAAAGGAACGGAACCTGTTTGACTCTGTAATAATAAAGGAACGGAACCTGTTTGACTCTGTAATAATAAAGGAACAGACCCTGTTTGACTCTGTAATAATAAAGGAACATACCCTGTTTGACTCTGTAATAATAAAGGAACAGAACCTGTTTGACTCTGTAATAATAAAGGAACAGAACCTGTTTGACTCTGTAATAATAAAGGAACAGACCCTGTTTGATAATAAAGGAACAGAACCTGTTTGACTCTGTAATAATAAAGGAACAGAACCTGTTTGACTCTGTAATAATAAAGGAACGGACCCTGTTTGACTCTGTAATAATAAAGGAACAGACCCTGTTTGACTCTGTAATAATAAAGGAACAGAACCTGTTTGACTCTGTAATAATAAAGGAACAGAACCTGTTTGACTCTGTAATAATAAAGGAACAGAACCTGTTTGACTCTGTAATAATAAAGGAACAGACCCTGTTTGACTCTGTAGTAATAAAGGAACAGAACCTGTTTGACTCTGTAATAATAAAGGAACAGACCCTGTTTGATAATAAAGGAACAGAACCTGTTTGACTCTGTAATAATAAAGGAACATAACCTGTTTGACTCTGTAATAATAAAGGAACAGAACCTGTTTGACTCTGTAATAATAAAGGAACAGACCCTGTTTGACTCTGTAATAATAAAGGAAAAGAACCTGTTTGACTCTGTAATAATAAAGGAACAGAACCTGTTTGACTCTGTAATAATAAAGGAACAGAACCTGTTTGACTCTGTAATAATAAAGGAACAGAACCTGTTTGACTCTGTAATAATAAAGGAACAGAACCTGTTTGACTCTGTAATAATAAAGGAATAGACCCTGTTTGATAATAAAGGAACAGAACCTGTTTGACTCTGTAGTAATAAAGGAACAGAACCTGTTTGACTCTGTAATAATAAAGGAACAGAACCTGTTTGACTCTGTAATAATAAAGGAACAGAACCTGTTTGACTCTGTAATAATAAAGGAACAGAACCTGTTTGACTCTGTAATAATAAAGGAACAGACCCTGTTTGACTCTGTAATAATAAAGGAACAGAACCTGTTTGACTCTGTAATAATAAAGGAACAGAACCTGTTTGACTCTGTAATAATAAAGGAACAGAACCTGTTTGACTCTGTAATAATAAAGGAACAGACCCTGTTTGACTCTGTAGTAATAAAGGAACAGAACCTGTTTGACTCTGTAATAATAAAGGAACAGACCCTGTTTGATAATAAAGGAACAGAACCTGTTTGACTCTGTAATAATAAAGGAACATAACCTGTTTGACTCTGTAATAATAAAGGAACAGAACCTGTTTGACTCTGTAATAATAAAGGAACAGACCCTGTTTGACTCTGTAATAATAAAGGAAAAGAACCTGTTTGACTCTGTAATAATAAAGGAACAGAACCTGTTTGACTCTGTAATAATAAAGGAACAGAACCTGTTTGACTCTGTAATAATAAAGGAACAGACCCTGTTTGACTCTGTAATAATAAAGGAAAAGAACCTGTTTGACTCTGTAATAATAAAGGAACAGAACCTGTTTGACTCTGTAATAATAAAGGAACAGAACCTGTTTGACTCTGTAATAATAAAGGAACAGAACCTGTTTGACTCTGTAATAATAAAGGAACAGAACCTGTTTGACTCTGTAATAATAAAGGAATAGACCCTGTTTGATAATAAAGGAACAGAACCTGTTTGACTCTGTAGTAATAAAGGAACAGAACCTGTTTGACTCTGTAATAATAAAGGAACAGAACCTGTTTGACTCTGTAATAATAAAGGAACAGAACCTGTTTGACTCTGTAATAATAAAGGAACAGAACCTGTTTGACTCTGTAATAATAAAGGAACAGACCCTGTTTGACTCTGTAATAATAAAGGAACAGAACCTGTTTGACTCTGTAATAACAAAGGAACAGAACCTGTTTGGTTCTGTAATAATAAAGGAACAGAACCTGTTTGACTCTGTAATAATAAAGGAACAGAACCTGTTTGACTCTGTAATAATAAAGGAACAGAACCTGTTTGACTCTGTAATAATAAAGGAACAGAACCTGATTGACTCTGTAATAATAAAGGAACAGACCCTGTTTGACTCTGTAATAATAAAGGAACAGAACCTGTTTGACTCTGTAATAATAAAGGAACAGAACCTGTTTGATTCTGTAATAATAAAGGAACAGAACCTGTTTGACTCTGTAATAATAAAGGAACAGAACCTGTTTGACTCTGTAATAATAAAGGAACAGAACCTGTTTGACTCTGTAATAATAAAGGAACAGACCCTGTTTGACTCTGTAATAATAAAGGAACAGAACCTGTTTGACTCTGTAATAACAAAGGAACAGAACCTGTTTGGTTCTGTAATAATAAAGGAACAGAACCTGTTTGACTCTGTAATAATAAAGGAACAGAACCAGTTTGACTCTGTAATAATAAAGGAACAGAACCTGTTTGACTCTGTAATAATAAAGGAACAGAACCTGTTTGACTCTGTAATAATAGAGGAATAGAACCTGTTTGGTTCTGTAATAATAAAGGAACAGAACCTGTTTGACTCTGTAATAATAAAGGAACAGAACCTGTTTGACTCTGTAATAATAAAGGAACATAACCTGTTTGACTCTGTAATAATAAAGGAACAGAACCTGTTTGACTCTGTAATAATAAAGGAACAGACCCTGTTTGACTCTGTAATAATAAAGGAACAGACCCTGTTTGACTCTGTAATAATAAAGGAACAGAACCTGTTTGACTCTGTAATAATAAAGGAACAGAACCTGTTTGACTCTGTAATAATAAAGGAACAGAACCTGTTTGATTCTGTAATAATAAAGGAACAGAACCTGTTTGACTCTGTAATAATAAAGGAACAGAACCTGTTTGACTCTGTAATAATAAAGGAACAGAACCTGTTTGACTCTGTAATAATAAAGGAACAGAACCTGTTTGATTCTGTAATAATAAAGGAACATAACCTGTTTGACTCTGTAATAATAAAGGAACAGAACCTGTTTGACTCTGTAATAATAAAGGAACAGAACCTGTTTGACTCTGTAATAATAAAGGAACAGAACCTGTTTGACTCTGTAATAATAAAGGAACAGAACCTGTTTGACTCTGTAATAATAAAGGAACAGAACCTGTTTGACTCTGTAATAATAAAGGAACGGAACCTGTTTGACTCTGTAATAATAAAGGAACAGAACCTGTTTGACTCTGTAATAATAAAGGAACGGAACCTGTTTGACTCTGTAATAATAAAGGAACGGAACCTGTTTGACTCTGTAATAATAAAGGAACAGACCCTGTTTGACTCTGTAATAATAAAGGAACATACCCTGTTTGACTCTGTAATAATAAAGGAACAGAACCTGTTTGACTCTGTAATAATAAAGGAACAGAACCTGTTTGACTCTGTAATAATAAAGGAACAGACCCTGTTTGATAATAAAGGAACAGAACCTGTTTGACTCTGTAATAATAAAGGAACAGAACCTGTTTGACTCTGTAATAATAAAGGAACGGACCCTGTTTGACTCTGTAATAATAAAGGAACAGACCCTGTTTGACTCTGTAATAATAAAGGAACAGAACCTGTTTGACTCTGTAATAATAAAGGAACAGAACCTGTTTGACTCTGTAATAATAAAGGAACAGAACCTGTTTGACTCTGTAATAATAAAGGAACAGACCCTGTTTGACTCTGTAGTAATAAAGGAACAGAACCTGTTTGACTCTGTAATAATAAAGGAACAGACCCTGTTTGATAATAAAGGAACAGAACCTGTTTGACTCTGTAATAATAAAGGAACATAACCTGTTTGACTCTGTAATAATAAAGGAACAGAACCTGTTTGACTCTGTAATAATAAAGGAACAGACCCTGTTTGACTCTGTAATAATAAAGGAAAAGAACCTGTTTGACTCTGTAATAATAAAGGAACAGAACCTGTTTGACTCTGTAATAATAAAGGAACAGAACCTGTTTGACTCTGTAATAATAAAGGAACAGAACCTGTTTGACTCTGTAATAATAAAGGAACAGAACCTGTTTGACTCTGTAATAATAAAGGAATAGACCCTGTTTGATAATAAAGGAACAGAACCTGTTTGACTCTGTAGTAATAAAGGAACAGAACCTGTTTGACTCTGTAATAATAAAGGAACAGAACCTGTTTTACTCTGTAATAATAAAGGAACAGAACCTGTTTGACTCTGTAATAATAAAGGAACAGAACCTGTTTGACTCTGTAATAATAAAGGAACAGACCCTGTTTGACTCTGTAATAATAAAGGAACAGAACCTGTTTGACTCTGTAATAACAAAGGAACAGAACCTGTTTGGTTCTGTAATAATAAAGGAACAGAACCTGTTTGACTCTGTAATAATAAAGGAACAGAACCTGTTTGACTCTGTAATAATAAAGGAACAGAACCTGTTTGACTCTGTAATAATAAAGGAACAGAACCTGTTTGACTCTGTAATAATAAAGGAACAGACCCTGTTTGACTCTGTAATAATAAAGGAACAGAACCTGTTTGACTCTGTAATAATAAAGGAACAGAACCTGTTTGATTCTGTAATAATAAAGGAACAGAACCTGTTTGACTCTGTAATAATAAAGGAACAGAACCTGTTTGACTCTGTAATAATAAAGGAACAGAACCTGTTTGACTCTGTAATAATAAAGGAACAGACCCTGTTTGACTCTGTAATAATAAAGGAACAGAACCTGTTTGACTCTGTAATAACAAAGGAACAGAACCTGTTTGGTTCTGTAATAATAAAGGAACAGAACCTGTTTGACTCTGTAATAATAAAGGAACAGAACCTGTTTGACTCTGTAATAATAAAGGAACAGAACCTGTTTGACTCTGTAATAATAAAGGAACAGAACCTGTTTGACTCTGTAATAATAAAGGAACAGACCCTGTTTGACTCTGTAATAATAAAGGAAAAGAACCTGTTTGAC
The DNA here is from genome assembly GCF_020615455.1 of Coregonus clupeaformis. Classification (NCBI taxonomy): domain Eukaryota; kingdom Metazoa; phylum Chordata; class Actinopteri; order Salmoniformes; family Salmonidae; genus Coregonus; species Coregonus clupeaformis. The sequence continues at coordinate 9,324,978 of NC_059210.1, forward strand.
TCTGTAATAATAAAGGAACAGAACCTGTTTGACTCTGTAATAATAAAGGAACAGAACCTGTTTGACTCTGTAATAATAAAGGAACAGACCCTGTTTGACTCTGTAATAATAAAGGAACAGAACCTGTTTGACTCTGTAATAATAAAGGAACAGAACCAGTTTGACTCTGTAATAATAAAGGAACAGAACCTGTTTGACTCTGTAATAATAAAGGAACAGAACCTGTTTGACTCTGTAATAATAGAGGAATAGAACCTGTTTGGTTCTGTAATAATAAAGGAACAGAACCTGTTTGACTCTGTAATAATAAAGGAAAAGAACCTGTTTGACTCTGTAATAATAAAGGAACATAACCTGTTTGACTCTGTAATAATAAAGGAACAGAACCTGTTTGACTCTGTAATAATAAAAGAACAGACCCTGTTTGACTCTGTAATAATAAAGGAACAGAACCTGTTTGACTCTGTAATAATAAAGGAACAGAACCTGTTTGACTCTGTAATAATAAAGGAACAGAACCTGTTTGATTCTGTAATAATAAAGGAACAGAACCTGTTTGACTCTGTAATAATAAAGGAACAGAACCTGTTTGACTCTGTAATAATAAAGGAACAGAACCTGTTTGACTCTGTAATAATAAAGGAACAGAACCTGTTTGATTCTGTAATAATAAAGGAACATAACCTGTTTGACTCTGTAATAATAAAGGAACAGAACCTGTTTGACTCTGTAATAATAAAGGAACAGAACCTGTTTGACTCTGTAATAATAAAGGAACAGAACCTGTTTGACTCTGTAATAATAAAGGAACAGAACCTGTTTGACTCTGTAATAATAAAGGAACAGAACCTGTTTGACTCTGTAATAATAAAGGAACAGAAACTGTTTGACTCTGTAATAATAAAGGAACAGAACCTGTTTGACTCTGTAATAATAAAGGAACAGAACCTGTTTGACTCTGTAATAATAAAGGAACAGAACCTGTTTGACTCTGTAATAATAAAGGAACAGAACATGTTTGACTCTGTAATAATAAAGGAACAGAACCTGTTTGACTCTGTAATAATAAAGGAACAGAACCTGTTTGACTCTGTAATAATAAAGGAACGGAACCTGTTTGACTCTGTAATAATAAAGGAACAGAACCTGTTTGACTCTGTAATAATAAAGGAACGGAACCTGTTTGACTCTGTAATAATAAAGGAACGGAACCTGTTTGACTCTGTAATAATAAAGGAACAGACCCTGTTTGACTCTGTAATAATAAAGGAACATACCCTGTTTGACTCTGTAATAATAAAGGAACAGAACCTGTTTGACTCTGTAATAATAAAGGAACAGAACCTGTTTGACTCTGTAATAATAAAGGAACAGACCCTGTTTGATAATAAAGGAACAGAACCTGTTTGACTCTGTAATAATAAAGGAACAGAACCTGTTTGACTCTGTAATAATAAAGGAACGGACCCTGTTTGACTCTGTAATAATAAAGGAACAGACCCTGTTTGACTCTGTAATAATAAAGGAACAGAACCTGTTTGACTCTGTAATAATAAAGGAACAGAACCTGTTTGACTCTGTAATAATAAAGGAACAGAACCTGTTTGACTCTGTAATAATAAAGGAACAGACCCTGTTTGACTCTGTAGTAATAAAGGAACAGAACCTGTTTGACTCTGTAATAATAAAGGAACAGACCCTGTTTGATAATAAAGGAACAGAACCTGTTTGACTCTGTAATAATAAAGGAACATAACCTGTTTGACTCTGTAATAATAAAGGAACAGAACCTGTTTGACTCTGTAATAATAAAGGAACAGACCCTGTTTGACTCTGTAATAATAAAGGAAAAGAACCTGTTTGACTCTGTAATAATAAAGGAACAGAACCTGTTTGACTCTGTAATAATAAAGGAACAGAACCTGTTTGACTCTGTAATAATAAAGGAACAGAACCTGTTTGACTCTGTAATAATAAAGGAACAGAACCTGTTTGACTCTGTAATAATAAAGGAATAGACCCTGTTTGATAATAAAGGAACAGAACCTGTTTGACTCTGTAGTAATAAAGGAACAGAACCTGTTTGACTCTGTAATAATAAAGGAACAGAACCTGTTTGACTCTGTAATAATAAAGGAACAGAACCTGTTTGACTCTGTAATAATAAAGGAACAGAACCTGTTTGACTCTGTAATAATAAAGGAACAGACCCTGTTTGACTCTGTAATAATAAAGGAACAGAACCTGTTTGACTCTGTAATAACAAAGGAACAGAACCTGGTTGGTTCTGTAATAATAAAGGAACAGAACCTGTTTGACTCTGTAATAATAAAGGAACAGAACCTGTTTGACTCTGTAATAATAAAAGGAACAGAACCTGTTTGACTCTGTAATAATAAAGGAACAGAACCTGTTTGACTCTGTAATAATAAAGGAACAGACCCTGTTTGACTCTGTAATAATAAAGGAACAGAACCTGTTTGACTCTGTAATAATAAAGGAACAGAACCTGTTTGATTCTGTAATAATAAAGGAACAGAACCTGTTTGACTCTGTAATAATAAAGGAACAGAACCTGTTTGACTCTGTAATAATAAAGGAACAGACCCTGTTTGATAATAAAGGAACAGAACCTGTTTGACTCTGTAATAATAAAGGAACAGAACCTGTTTGACTCTGTAATAATAAAGGAACGGACCCTGTTTGACTCTGTAATAATAAAGGAACAGACCCTGTTTGACTCTGTAATAATAAAGGAACAGAACCTGTTTGACTCTGTAATAATAAAGGAACAGAACCTGTTTGACTCTGTAATAATAAAGGAACAGAACCTGTTTGACTCTGTAATAATAAAGGAACAGACCCTGTTTGACTCTGTAGTAATAAAGGAACAGAACCTGTTTGACTCTGTAATAATAAAGGAACAGACCCTGTTTGATAATAAAGGAACAGAACCTGTTTGACTCTGTAATAATAAAGGAACATAACCTGTTTGACTCTGTAATAATAAAGGAACAGAACCTGTTTGACTCTGTAATAATAAAGGAACAGACCCTGTTTGACTCTGTAATAATAAAGGAAAAGAACCTGTTTGACTCTGTAATAATAAAGGAACAGAACCTGTTTGACTCTGTAATAATAAAGGAACAGAACCTGTTTGACTCTGTAATAATAAAGGAACAGAACCTGTTTGACTCTGTAATAATAAAGGAACAGAACCTGTTTGACTCTGTAATAATAAAGGAATAGACCCTGTTTGATAATAAAGGAACAGAACCTGTTTGACTCTGTAGTAATAAAGGAACAGAACCTGTTTGACTCTGTAATAATAAAGGAACAGAACCTGTTTGACTCTGTAATAATAAAGGAACAGAACCTGTTTGACTCTGTAATAATAAAGGAACAGAACCTGTTTGACTCTGTAATAATAAAGGAACAGACCCTGTTTGACTCTGTAATAATAAAGGAACAGAACCTGTTTGACTCTGTAATAACAAAGGAACAGAACCTGTTTGGTTCTGTAATAATAAAGGAACAGAACCTGTTTGACTCTGTAATAATAAAGGAACAGAACCTGTTTGACTCTGTAATAATAAAGGAACAGAACCTGTTTGACTCTTTAATAATAAAGGAACAGAACCTGTTTGACTCTGTAATAATAAAGGAACAGACCCTGTTTGACTCTGTAATAATAAAGGAACAGAACCTGTTTGACTCTGTAATAATAAAGGAACAGAACCTGTTTGATTCTGTAATAATAAAGGAACAGAACCTGTTTGACTCTGTAATAATAAAGGAACAGAACCTGTTTGACTCTGTAATAATAAAGGAACAGAACCTGTTTGACTCTGTAATAATAAAGGAACAGACCCTGTTTGACTCTGTAATAATAAAGGAACAGAACCTGTTTGACTCTGTAATAACAAAGGAACAGAACCTGTTTGGTTCTGTAATAATAAAGGAACAGAACCTGTTTGACTCTGTAATAATAAAGGAACAGAACCAGTTTGACTCTGTAATAATAAAGGAACAGAACCTGTTTGACTCTGTAATAATAAAGGAACAGAACCTGTTTGACTCTGTAATAATAGAGGAATAGAACCTGTTTGGTTCTGTAATAATAAAGGAACAGAACCTGTTTGACTCTGTAATAATAAAGGAACAGAACCTGTTTGACTCTGTAATAATAAAGGAACATAACCTGTTTGACTCTGTAATAATAAAGGAACAGAACCTGTTTGACTCTGTAATAATAAAGGAACAGACCCTGTTTGACTCTGTAATAATAAAGGAACAGACCCTGTTTGACTCTGTAATAATAAAGGAACAGAACCTGTTTGACTCTGTAATAATAAAGGAACAGAACCTGTTTGACTCTGTAATAATAAAGGAACAGAACCTGTTTGATTCTGTAATAATAAAGGAACAGAACCTGTTTGACTCTGTAATAATAAAGGAACAGAACCTGTTTGACTCTGTAATAATAAAGGAACAGAACCTGTTTGACTCTGTAATAATAAAGGAACAGAACCTGTTTGATTCTGTAATAATAAAGGAACATAACCTGTTTGACTCTGTAATAATAAAGGAACAGAACCTGTTTGACTCTGTAATAATAAAGGAACAGAACCTGTTTGACTCTGTAATAATAAAGGAACAGAACCTGTTTGACTCTGTAATAATAAAGGAACAGAACCTGTTTGACTCTGTAATAATAAAGGAACAGAACCTGTTTGACTCTGTAATAATAAAGGAACAGAAACTGTTTGACTCTGTAATAATAAAGGAACAGAACCTGTTTGACTCTGTAATAATAAAGGGAACAGAACCTGTTTGACTCTGTAATAATAAAGGAACAGAACCTGTTTGACTCTGTAATAATAAAGGAACAGAACATGTTTGACTCTGTAATAATAAAGGAACAGAACCTGTTTGACTCTGTAATAATAAAGGAACAGAACCTGTTTGACTCTGTAATAATAAAGGAACGGAACCTGTTTGACTCTGTAATAATAAAGGAACAGAACCTGTTTGACTCTGTAATAATAAAGGAACGGAACCTGTTTGACTCTGTAATAATAAAGGAACGGAACCTGTTTGACTCTGTAATAATAAAGGAACAGAACCTGTTTGACTCTGTAATAATAAAGGAACAGACCCTGTTTGATAATAAAGGAACAGAACCTGTTTGACTCTGTAATAATAAAGGAACAGAACCTGTTTGACTCTGTAATAATAAAGGAACGGACCCTGTTTGACTCTGTAATAATAAAGGAACAGACCCTGTTTGACTCTGTAATAATAAAGGAACAGAACCTGTTTGACTCTGTAATAATAAAGGAACAGAACCTGTTTGACTCTGTAATAATAAAGGAACAGAACCTGTTTGACTCTGTAATAATAAAGGAACAGACCCTGTTTGACTCTGTAGTAATAAAGGAACAGAACCTGTTTGACTCTGTAATAATAAAGGAACAGACCCTGTTTGATAATAAAGGAACAGAACCTGTTTGACTCTGTAATAATAAAGGAACATAACCTGTTTGACTCTGTAATAATAAAGGAACAGAACCTGTTTGACTCTGTAATAATAAAGGAACAGACCCTGTTTGACTCTGTAATAATAAAGGAAAAGAACCTGTTTGACTCTGTAATAATAAAGGAACAGAACCTGTTTGACTCTGTAATAATAAAGGAACAGAACCTGTTTGACTCTGTAATAATAAAGGAACAGAACCTGTTTGACTCTGTAATAATAAAGGAACAGAACCTGTTTGACTCTGTAATAATAAAGGAATAGACCCTGTTTGATAATAAAGGAACAGAACCTGTTTGACTCTGTAGTAATAAAGGAACAGAACCTGTTTGACTCTGTAATAATAAAGGAACAGAACCTGTTTGACTCTGTAATAATAAAGGAACAGAACCTGTTTGACTCTGTAATAATAAAGGAACAGAACCTGTTTGACTCTGTAATAATAAAGGAACAGACCCTGTTTGACTCTGTAATAATAAAGGAACAGAACCTGTTTGACTCTGTAATAACAAAGGAACAGAACCTGTTTGGTTCTGTAATAATAAAGGAACAGAACCTGTTTGACTCTGTAATAATAAAGGAACAGAACCTGTTTGACTCTGTAATAATAAAGGAACAGAACCTGTTTGACTCTTTAATAATAAAGGAACAGAACCTGTTTGACTCTGTAATAATAAAGGAACAGACCCTGTTTGACTCTGTAATAATAAAGGAACAGAACCTGTTTGACTCTGTAATAATAAAGGAACAGAACCTGTTTGATTCTGTAATAATAAAGGAACAGAACCTGTTTGACTCTGTAATAATAAAGGAACAGAACCTGTTTGACTCTGTAATAATAAAGGAACAGAACCTGTTTGACTCTGTAATAATAAAGGAACAGACCCTGTTTGACTCTGTAATAATAAAGGAACAGAACCTGTTTGACTCTGTAATAACAAAGGAACAGAACCTGTTTGGTTCTGTAATAATAAAGGAACAGAACCTGTTTGACTCTGTAATAATAAAGGAACAGAACCAGTTTGACTCTGTAATAATAAAGGAACAGAACCTGTTTGACTCTGTAATAATAAAGGAACAGAACCTGTTTGACTCTGTAATAATAGAGGAATAGAACCTGTTTGGTTCTGTAATAATAAAGGAACAGAACCTGTTTGACTCTGTAATAATAAAGGAACAGAACCTGTTTGACTCTGTAATAATAAAGGAACATAACCTGTTTGACTCTGTAATAATAAAGGAACAGAACCTGTTTGACTCTGTAATAATAAAGGAACAGACCCTGTTTGACTCTGTAATAATAAAGGAACAGACCCTGTTTGACTCTGTAATAATAAAGGAACAGAACCTGTTTGACTCTGTAATAATAAAGGAACAGAACCTGTTTGACTCTGTAATAATAAAGGAACAGAACCTGTTTGATTCTGTAATAATAAAGGAACAGAACCTGTTTGACTCTGTAATAATAAAGGAACAGAACCTGTTTGACTCTGTAATAATAAAGGAACAGAACCTGTTTGACTCTGTAATAATAAAGGAACAGAACCTGTTTGATTCTGTAATAATAAAGGAACATAACCTGTTTGACTCTGTAATAATAAAGGAACAGAACCTGTTTGACTCTGTAATAATAAAGGAACAGAACCTGTTTGACTCTGTAATAATAAAGGAACAGAACCTGTTTGACTCTGTAATAATAAAGGAACAGAACCTGTTTGACTCTGTAATAATAAAGGAACAGAACCTGTTTGACTCTGTAATAATAAAGGAACAGAAACTGTTTGACTCTGTAATAATAAAGGAACAGAACCTGTTTGACTCTGTAATAATAAAGGAACAGAACCTGTTTGACTCTGTAATAATAAAGGAACAGAACCTGTTTGACTCTGTAATAATAAAGGAACAGAACATGTTTGACTCTGTAATAATAAAGGGAACAGAACCTGTTTGACTCTGTAATAATAAAGGAACAGAACCTGTTTGACTCTGTAATAATAAAGGAACGGAACCTGTTTGACTCTGTAATAATAAAGGAACAGAACCTGTTTGACTCTGTAATAATAAAGGAACGGAACCTGTTTGACTCTGTAATAATAAAGGAACGGAACCTGTTTGACTCTGTAATAATAAAGGAACAGACCCTGTTTGACTCTGTAATAATAAAGGAACATACCCTGTTTGACTCTGTAATAATAAAGGAACAGAACCTGTTTGACTCTGTAATAATAAAGGAACAGAACCTGTTTGACTCTGTAATAATAAAGGAACAGACCCTGTTTGATAATAAAGGAACAGAACCTGTTTGACTCTGTAATAATAAAGGAACAGAACCTGTTTGACTCTGTAATAATAAAGGAACAGAACCTGTTTGACTCTGTAATAATAAAGGAACAGAACCTGTTTGATTCTGTAATAATAAAGGAACATAACCTGTTTGACTCTGTAATAATAAAGGAACAGAACCTGTTTGACTCTGTAATAATAAAGGAACAGAACCTGTTTGACTCTGTAATAATAAAGGAACAGAACCTGTTTGACTCTGTAATAATAAAGGAACAGAACCTGTTTGACTCTGTAATAATAAAGGAACAGAACCTGTTTGACTCTGTAATAATAAAGGAACAGAAACTGTTTGACTCTGTAATAATAAAGGAACAGAACCTGTTTGACTCTGTAATAATAAAGGAACAGAACCTGTTTGACTCTGTAATAATAAAGGAACAGAACCTGTTTGACTCTGTAATAATAAAGGAACAGAACATGTTTGACTCTGTAATAATAAAGGAACAGAACCTGTTTGACTCTGTAATAATAAAGGAACAGAACCTGTTTGACTCTGTAATAATAAAGGAACGGAACCTGTTTGACTCTGTAATAATAAAGGAACAGAACCTGTTTGACTCTGTAATAATAAAGGAACGGAACCTGTTTGACTCTGTAATAATAAAGGAACGGAACCTGTTTGACTCTGTAATAATAAAGGAACAGACCCTGTTTGACTCTGTAATAATAAAGGAACATACCCTGTTTGACTCTGTAATAATAAAGGAACAGAACCTGTTTGACTCTGTAATAATAAAGGAACAGAACCTGTTTGACTCTGTAATAATAAAGGAACAGACCCTGTTTGATAATAAAGGAACAGAACCTGTTTGACTCTGTAATAATAAAGGAACAGAACCTGTTTGACTCTGTAATAATAAAGGAACGGACCCTGTTTGACTCTGTAATAATAAAGGAACAGACCCTGTTTGACTCTGTAATAATAAAGGAACAGAACCTGTTTGACTCTGTAATAATAAAGGAACAGAACCTGTTTGACTCTGTAATAATAAAGGAACAGAACCTGTTTGACTCTGTAATAATAAAGGAACAGACCCTGTTTGACTCTGTAGTAATAAAGGAACAGAACCTGTTTGACTCTGTAATAATAAAGGAACAGACCCTGTTTGATAATAAAGGAACAGAACCTGTTTGACTCTGTAATAATAAAGGAACATAACCTGTTTGACTCTGTAATAATAAAGGAACAGAACCTGTTTGACTCTGTAATAATAAAGGAACAGACCCTGTTTGACTCTGTAATAATAAAGGAAAAGAACCTGTTTGACTCTGTAATAATAAAGGAACAGAACCTGTTTGACTCTGTAATAATAAAGGAACAGAACCTGTTTGACTCTGTAATAATAAAGGAACAGAACCTGTTTGACTCTGTAATAATAAAGGAACAGAACCTGTTTGACTCTGTAATAATAAAGGAATAGACCCTGTTTGATAATAAAGGAACAGAACCTGTTTGACTCTGTAGTAATAAAGGAACAGAACCTGTTTGACTCTGTAATAATAAAGGAACAGAACCTGTTTGACTCTGTAATAATAAAGGAACAGAACCTGTTTGACTCTGTAATAATAAAGGAACAGAACCTGTTTGACTCTGTAATAATAAAGGAACAGACCCTGTTTGACTCTGTAATAATAAAGGAACAGAACCTGTTTGACTCTGTAATAACAAAGGAACAGAACCTGGTTGGTTCTGTAATAATAAAGGAACAGAACCTGTTTGACTCTGTAATAATAAAGGAACAGAACCTGTTTGACTCTGTAATAATAAAAGGAACAGAACCTGTTTGACTCTGTAATAATAAAGGAACAGAACCTGTTTGACTCTGTAATAATAAAGGAACAGACCCTGTTTGACTCTGTAATAATAAAGGAACAGAACCTGTTTGACTCTGTAATAATAAAGGAACAGAACCTGTTTGATTCTGTAATAATAAAGGAACAGAACCTGTTTGACTCTGTAATAATAAAGGAACAGAACCTGTTTGACTCTGTAATAATAAAGGAACAGACCCTGTTTGATAATAAAGGAACAGAACCTGTTTGACTCTGTAATAATAAAGGAACAGAACCTGTTTGACTCTGTAATAATAAAGGAACGGACCCTGTTTGACTCTGTAATAATAAAGGAACAGACCCTGTTTGACTCTGTAATAATAAAGGAACAGAACCTGTTTGACTCTGTAATAATAAAGGAACAGAACCTGTTTGACTCTGTAATAATAAAGGAACAGAACCTGTTTGACTCTGTAATAATAAAGGAACAGACCCTGTTTGACTCTGTAGTAATAAAGGAACAGAACCTGTTTGACTCTGTAATAATAAAGGAACAGACCCTGTTTGATAATAAAGGAACAGAACCTGTTTGACTCTGTAATAATAAAGGAACATAACCTGTTTGACTCTGTAATAATAAAGGAACAGAACCTGTTTGACTCTGTAATAATAAAGGAACAGACCCTGTTTGACTCTGTAATAATAAAGGAAAAGAACCTGTTTGACTCTGTAATAATAAAGGAACAGAACCTGTTTGACTCTGTAATAATAAAGGAACAGAACCTGTTTGACTCTGTAATAATAAAGGAACAGAACCTGTTTGACTCTGTAATAATAAAGGAACAGAACCTGTTTGACTCTGTAATAATAAAGGAATAGACCCTGTTTGATAATAAAGGAACAGAACCTGTTTGACTCTGTAGTAATAAAGGAACAGAACCTGTTTGACTCTGTAATAATAAAGGAACAGAACCTGTTTGACTCTGTAATAATAAAGGAACAGAACCTGTTTGACTCTGTAATAATAAAGGAACAGAACCTGTTTGACTCTGTAATAATAAAGGAACAGACCCTGTTTGACTCTGTAATAATAAAGGAACAGAACCTGTTTGACTCTGTAATAACAAAGGAACAGAACCTGTTTGGTTCTGTAATAATAAAGGAACAGAACCTGTTTGACTCTGTAATAATAAAGGAACAGAACCTGTTTGACTCTGTAATAATAAAGGAACAGAACCTGTTTGACTCTTTAATAATAAAGGAACAGAACCTGTTTGACTCTGTAATAATAAAGGAACAGACCCTGTTTGACTCTGTAATAATAAAGGAACAGAACCTGTTTGACTCTGTAATAATAAAGGAACAGAACCTGTTTGATTCTGTAATAATAAAGGAACAGAACCTGTTTGACTCTGTAATAATAAAGGAACAGAACCTGTTTGACTCTGTAATAATAAAGGAACAGAACCTGTTTGACTCTGTAATAATAAAGGAACAGACCCTGTTTGACTCTGTAATAATAAAGGAACAGAACCTGTTTGACTCTGTAATAACAAAGGAACAGAACCTGTTTGGTTCTGTAATAATAAAGGAACAGAACCTGTTTGACTCTGTAATAATAAAGGAACAGAACCAGTTTGACTCTGTAATAATAAAGGAACAGAACCTGTTTGACTCTGTAATAATAAAGGAACAGAACCTGTTTGACTCTGTAATAATAGAGGAATAGAACCTGTTTGGTTCTGTAATAATAAAGGAACAGAACCTGTTTGACTCTGTAATAATAAAGGAACAGAACCTGTTTGACTCTGTAATAATAAAGGAACATAACCTGTTTGACTCTGTAATAATAAAGGAACAGAACCTGTTTGACTCTGTAATAATAAAGGAACAGACCCTGTTTGACTCTGTAATAATAAAGGAACAGACCCTGTTTGACTCTGTAATAATAAAGGAACAGAACCTGTTTGACTCTGTAATAATAAAGGAACAGAACCTGTTTGACTCTGTAATAATAAAGGAACAGAACCTGTTTGATTCTGTAATAATAAAGGAACAGAACCTGTTTGACTCTGTAATAATAAAGGAACAGAACCTGTTTGACTCTGTAATAATAAAGGAACAGAACCTGTTTGACTCTGTAATAATAAAGGAACAGAACCTGTTTGATTCTGTAATAATAAAGGAACATAACCTGTTTGACTCTGTAATAATAAAGGAACAGAACCTGTTTGACTCTGTAATAATAAAGGAACAGAACCTGTTTGACTCTGTAATAATAAAGGAACAGAACCTGTTTGACTCTGTAATAATAAAGGAACAGAACCTGTTTGACTCTGTAATAATAAAGGAACAGAACCTGTTTGACTCTGTAATAATAAAGGAACAGAAACTGTTTGACTCTGTAATAATAAAGGAACAGAACCTGTTTGACTCTGTAATAATAAAGGAACAGAACCTGTTTGACTCTGTAATAATAAAGGAACAGAACCTGTTTGACTCTGTAATAATAAAGGAACAGAACATGTTTGACTCTGTAATAATAAAGGAACAGAACCTGTTTGACTCTGTAATAATAAAGGAACAGAACCTGTTTGACTCTGTAATAATAAAGGAACGGAACCTGTTTGACTCTGTAATAATAAAGGAACAGAACCTGTTTGACTCTGTAATAATAAAGGAACGGAACCTGTTTGACTCTGTAATAATAAAGGAACGGAACCTGTTTGACTCTGTAATAATAAAGGAACAGACCCTGTTTGACTCTGTAATAATAAAGGAACATACCCTGTTTGACTCTGTAATAATAAAGGAACAGAACCTGTTTGACTCTGTAATAATAAAGGAACAGAACCTGTTTGACTCTGTAATAATAAAGGAACAGACCCTGTTTGATAATAAAGGAACAGAACCTGTTTGACTCTGTAATAATAAAGGAACAGAACCTGTTTGACTCTGTAATAATAAAGGAACGGACCCTGTTTGACTCTGTAATAATAAAGGAACAGACCCTGTTTGACTCTGTAATAATAAAGGAACAGAACCTGTTTGACTCTGTAATAATAAAGGAACAGAACCTGTTTGACTCTGTAATAATAAAGGAACAGAACCTGTTTGACTCTGTAATAATAAAGGAACAGACCCTGTTTGACTCTGTAGTAATAAAGGAACAGAACCTGTTTGACTCTGTAATAATAAAGGAACAGACCCTGTTTGATAATAAAGGAACAGAACCTGTTTGACTCTGTAATAATAAAGGAACATAACCTGTTTGACTCTGTAATAATAAAGGAACAGAACCTGTTTGACTCTGTAATAATAAAGGAACAGAACCTGTTTGACTCTGTAATAATAAAGGAACAGAACCTGTTTGACTCTGTAATAATAAAGGAACAGAACCTGTTTGACTCTGTAATAATAAAGGAACAGAACCTGTTTGACTCTGTAATAATAAAGGAATAGACCCTGTTTGATAATAAAGGAACAGAACCTGTTTGACTCTGTAGTAATAAAGGAACAGAACCTGTTTGACTCTGTAATAATAAAGGAACAGAACCTGTTTGACTCTGTAATAATAAAGGAACAGAACCTGTTTGACTCTGTAATAATAAAGGAACAGAACCTGTTTGACTCTGTAATAATAAAGGAACAGACCCTGTTTGACTCTGTAATAATAAAGGAACAGAACCTGTTTGACTCTGTAATAACAAAGGAACAGAACCTGTTTGGTTCTGTAATAATAAAGGAACAGAACCTGTTTGACTCTGTAATAATAAAGGAACAGAACCTGTTTGACTCTGTAATAATAAAGGAACAGACCCTGTTTGACTCTGTAATAATAAAGGAACAGAACCTGTTTGACTCTGTAATAATAAAGGAACAGACCCTGTTTGACTCTGTAATAATAAAGGAACAGAACCTGTTTGACTCTGTAATAATAAAGGAACAGAACCTGTTTGATTCTGTAATAATAAAGGAACAGAACCTGTTTGACTCTGTAATAATAAAGGAACAGAACCTGTTTGACTCTGTAATAATAAAGGAACAGAACCTGTTTGACTCTGTAATAATAAAGGAACAGACCCTGTTTGACTCTGTAATAATAAAGGAACAGAACCTGTTTGACTCTGTAATAACAAAGGAACAGAACCTGTTTGGTTCTGTAATAATAAAGGAACAGAACCTGTTTGACTCTGTAATAATAAAGGAACAGAACCTGTTTGACTCTGTAATAATAAAGGAACAGAACCTGTTTGACTCTGTAATAATAAAGGAACAGAACCTGTTTGACTCTGTAATAATAAAGGAACAGACCCTGTTTGACTCTGTAATAATAAAGGAAAAGAACCTGTTTGACTCTGTAATAATAAAGGAACAGAACCTGTTTGACTCTGTAATAATAAAGGAACAGAACCTGTTTGACTCTGTAATAATAAAGGAACAGACCCTGTTTGACTCTGTAATAATAAAGGAACAGAACCTGTTTGACTCTGTAATAATAAAGGAACAGAACCAGTTTGACTCTGTAATAATAAAGGAACAGAACCTGTTTGACTCTGTAATAATAAAGGAACAGAACCTGTTTGACTCTGTAATAATAGAGGAATAGAACCTGTTTGGTTCTGTAATAATAAAGGAACAGAACCTGTTTGACTCTGTAATAATAAAGGAACAGAACCTGTTTGACTCTGTAATAATAAAGGAACATAACCTGTTTGACTCTGTAATAATAAAGGAACAGAACCTGTTTGACTCTGTAATAATAAAGGAACAGACCCTGTTTGACTCTGTAATAATAAAGGAACAGAACCTGTTTGACTCTGTAATAATAAAGGAACAGAACCTGTTTGACTCTGTAATAATAAAGGAACAGAACCTGTTTGATTCTGTAATAATAAAGGAACAGAACCTGTTTGACTCTGTAATAATAAAGGAACAGAACCTGTTTGACTCTGTAATAATAAAGGAACAGAACCTGTTTGACTCTGTAATAATAAAGGAACAGAACCTGTTTGATTCTGTAATAATAAAGGAACATAACCTGTTTGACTCTGTAATAATAAAGGAACAGAACCTGTTTGACTCTGTAATAATAAAGGAACAGAACCTGTTTGACTCTGTAATAATAAAGGAACAGAACCTGTTTGACTCTGTAATAATAAAGGAACAGAACCTGTTTGACTCTGTAATAATAAAGGAACAGAACCTGTTTGACTCTGTAATAATAAAGGAACAGAAACTGTTTGACTCTGTAATAATAAAGGAACAGAACCTGTTTGACTCTGTAATAATAAAGGAACAGAACCTGTTTGACTCTGTAATAATAAAGGAACAGAACCTGTTTGACTCTGTAATAATAAAGGAACAGAACATGTTTGACTCTGTAATAATAAAGGAACAGAACCTGTTTGACTCTGTAATAATAAAGGAACAGAACCTGTTTGACTCTGTAATAATAAAGGAACGGAACCTGTTTGACTCTGTAATAATAAAGGAACAGAACCTGTTTGACTCTGTAATAATAAAGGAACGGAACCTGTTTGACTCTGTAATAATAAAGGAACGGAACCTGTTTGACTCTGTAATAATAAAGGAACAGACCCTGTTTGACTCTGTAATAATAAAGGAACATACCCTGTTTGACTCTGTAATAATAAAGGAACAGAACCTGTTTGACTCTGTAATAATAAAGGAACAGAACCTGTTTGACTCTGTAATAATAAAGGAACAGACCCTGTTTGATAATAAAGGAACAGAACCTGTTTGACTCTGTAATAATAAAGGAACAGAACCTGTTTGACTCTGTAATAATAAAGGAACGGACCCTGTTTGACTCTGTAATAATAAAGGAACAGACCCTGTTTGACTCTGTAATAATAAAGGAACAGAACCTGTTTGACTCTGTAATAATAAAGGAACAGAACCTGTTTGACTCTGTAATAATAAAGGAACAGAACCTGTTTGACTCTGTAATAATAAAGGAACAGACCCTGTTTGACTCTGTAGTAATAAAGGAACAGAACCTGTTTGACTCTGTAATAATAAAGGAACAGACCCTGTTTGATAATAAAGGAACAGAACCTGTTTGACTCTGTAATAATAAAGGAACATAACCTGTTTGACTCTGTAATAATAAAGGAACAGAACCTGTTTGACTCTGTAATAATAAAGGAACAGACCCTGTTTGACTCTGTAATAATAAAGGAAAATAACCTGTTTGACTCTGTAATAATAAAGGAACAGAACCTGTTTGACTCTGTAATAATAAAGGAACAGAACCTGTTTGACTCTGTAATAATAAAGGAACAGAACCTGTTTGACTCTGTAATAATAAAGGAACAGAACCTGTTTGACTCTGTAA
>NC_059210.1:9345990-9353490 GCF_020615455.1 Coregonus clupeaformis
GTGTGTGTGTGTGTCAGGGCCTGTTTAGTGGTCCGCTTATATAATCTATTGGATGGAAAGTCACTGCTAGCTGGACAATCCAGGTGGAGAGGAGCATGGTCTAATGGAATCCAGGTGGAGAGGAGCATGGTCTAATGGAATCCAGGTGGAGAGGAGCATGGTCTAATGGAATCCAGGTGGAGAGGAGCATGGTCTAATGGAATCCAGGTGGAGAGGAGCATGGTCTAATGGAATCCAGGTGGAGAGGAGCATGGACTAATGGAATCCAGGTGGAGAGGAGCATGGTCTAATGGAATCCAGGTGGAGAGGAGCATGGTCCAATGGAATCCAGGTGGAGAGGAGCATGGTCTAATGGAATCCAGGTGGAGAGGAGCATGGTCTAATGGAATCCAGGTGGAGAGGAGCATGGTCTAATGGAATCCAGGTGGAGAGGAGCATGGACTAATGGAATCCAGGTGGAGAGGAGCATGGTCTAATGGAATCCAGGTGGAGAGGAGCATGGTGGAGCGGAGCATGGTCTAATGGAATCCAGGTGGAGAGGAGCATGGACTAATGGAATCCAGGTAGAGAGGAGCATGGACTAATGGAATCAAGGTGGAGAGGAGCATGGTGGAGAGGAGCATGGTCTAATGGAATCCAGGTGGAGAGGAGTATGGTCTAATGGAATCCAGGTGGAGAGGAGCATGGTCTAATGGAATCCAGTTGGAGAGGAGCATGGTCTAATGGAATCCAGGTGGAGAGGAGCATGGTGGAGCGGAGCATGGTCTAATGGAATCCAGGTGGAGAGGAGCATGGTCTAATGGAATCCAGGTGGAGAGGAGCATGGTCTAATGGAATCCAGGTGGAGAGGAGCATGGTCTAATGGAATCCAGGTGGAGAGGAGCATGGTCTAATGGAATCCAGGTGGAGAGGAGCATGGTCTAATGGAATCCAGGTGGAGAGGAGCATGGTTTAATGGAATCCAGGTGGAGAGTAGCATGGACTAATGGAATCCAGGTGGAGAGGAGCATGGTCTAATGGAATCCAGGTGGAGAGGAGCATGGTGAGAGGGGCATGGTCTAATGGAATCCAGGTGGAGAGGAGCATGGTCTACTGGAATCCAGGTGGAGAGGAGCATGGTCTAATGGAATCCAGGTGGAGAGGAGCATGGTCTAATGGAATCCAGGTGGAGAGGAGCATGGTCTAATCGCATCCAGGTGGAGAGGAGCATGGTGGAGAGGAGCATGGTCTAATGGAATCCAGGTGGGAGCGGAGCATGGTCTAATGGAATCCAGGTGGAGCGGAGCAAGGTCTAATGGAATCCAGGTGGAGAGGAGCATGGTGGAGAGGAGCATGGTCTAATGGAATCCAGGTGGAGAGGAGCATGGTCTAATGGAATCCAGGTGGAGAGGAGCATGGTCCAATGGAATCCAGGTGGAGAGGAGCATGGTCTAATGGAATCCAGGTGGAGAGGAGCATGGTCTAATGGAATCCTGGTGGAGAGGCGCATGGTCTAATGGTATCCAGGTGGAGAGGAGCATGGTGGAGAGGAGCAAGGTGGAGAGGAGCATGGTCTAATGGAATCCAGGTGGAGAGGAGCATGGACTAATGGAATCCAGGTAGAGAGGAGCATGGTCTAATGGAATCCAGGTGGAGAGGAGCATGGTCTAATGGAATACAGGTGGAGAGGAGCATGGTCTAATGGAATCCAGGTGGAGAGGAGCATGGTGGAGCGGAGCATGGTCTAATGGAATCCAGGTGGAGAGGAGCATGGTCTAATGGAATCCAGGGGGAGAGGAGCATGGTCTAATGGAATCCAGGTGGAGAGGAGCATGGTCTAATGGAATCCAGGTGGAGAGGAGCATGGTCTAATGGAATCCAGGTGGAGAGGAGCATGGACTAATGGAATCCAGGTGGAGAGGAGCATGGACTAATGGAATCCAGGTGGAGAGGAGCATGGACTAATGGAATCCAGGTGGAGAGGAGCATGGTCTAATGGAATCCAGGTGGAGAGGAGCATGGACTAATGGAATCCAGGTAGAGAGGAGCATGGTCTAATGGAATCCAGGTGGAGAGGAGAATGGTCTAATGGAATCCAGGTGGAGAGGAGCATGGTCTAATGGAATCCAGGTGGAGAGGAGCATGGTGGAGTGGAGCATGGTCTAATGGAATCCAGGTGGAGAGGAGCATGGTCTAATGGAATCCATGTGGAGAGGAGCATGGTGGAGCGGAGCATGGTCTAATGGAATCCAGGTGGAGAGGAGCATGGTCTAATGGAATCCAGGTGGAGAGGAGCATGGTCTAATGGAATCAAGGTGGAGAGGAGCATGGACTAATGGAATCCAGGTGGAGAGGAGAATGGACTAATGGAATCCAGGTGGAGAGGAGCATGGTCTAATGGAATCCAGGTGGAGAGGAGCATGGTCTAATGGAATCCAGGTGGAGAGGAGCATGGTCTAATGGAATCCAGGTGGAGAGGAGCATGGACTAATGGAATCCAGGTGGAGAGGAGCATGGTGGAGAGGAGCATGGTCTAATGGAATCCAGGTGGAGAAGAGCATGGTCTAATGGAATCCAGGTGGAGAGGAGCATGGACTAATGGAATCCAGGTGGAGAGGAGCATGGACTAATGGAATCCAGGTGGAGAGGAGCATGGTCTAATGGAATCCAGGTGGAGAGAAGCATGGTCTAATGGAATCCAGGTGGAGAGGAGCATGGTCTAATGGAATCCAGGTGGAGAGGAGCATGGTTTAATGGAATCCAGGTGGAGAGGAGCATGGTCTACTGGAATCCAGGTGGAGAGGAGCATGGTCTAATGGAATCCAGGTGGAGAGGAGCATGGTCCAATGGAATCCAGGTGGAGAGGAGCATGGTCTAATGGAATCCAGGTGGAGAGGAGCATGGTCTAATGGAATCCAGGTGGAGAGGAGCATGGTCTAATGGAATCCAGGTGGAGAGGAGCATGGTCTAATGGAATCCAGGTGGAGAGGAGCATGGTCTAATGGAATCCAGGTGGAGAGGAGCATGGTCCAATGGAATCCAGGTGGAGAGGAGCATGGTCTAATGGAATCCAGGTGGAGAGGAGCATGGTCCAATGGAATCCAGGTGGAGCGGAGCATGGTCTAATGGAATCCAGGTGGAGAGGAGCATGGACTAATGGAATCCAGGTGGAGAGGAGCATGGTCTAATGGAATCCAGGTGGAGAGGAGCATGGTGGAGCGGAGCATGGTCTAATGGAATCCAGGTGGAGAGGAGCATGGACTAATGGAATCCAGGTGGAGAGGAGCATGGTGGAGAGGAGCATGGTCTAATGGAATCCAGGTGGAGAAGAGCATGGTCTAATGGAATCCAGGTGGAGAGGAGCATGGACTAATGGAATCCAGGTGGAGAGGAGCATGGACTAATGGAATCCAGGTGGAGAGGAGCATGGTCTAATGGAATCCAGGTGGAGAGAAGCATGGTCTAATGGAATCCAGGTGGAGAGGAGCATGGTCTAATGGAATCCAGGTGGAGAGGAGCATGGTTTAATGGAATCCAGGTGGAGAGGAGCATGGTCTAATGGAATCCAGGTGGAGAGGAGCATGGTCTAATGGAATCCAGGTGGAGAGGAGCATGGTCCAATGGAATCCAGGTGGAGAGGAGCATGGTCTAATGGAATCCAGGTGGAGAGGAGCATGGTCTAATGGAATCCAGGTGGAGAGGAGCATGGTCTAATGGAATCCAGGTGGAGAGGAGCATGGTCTAATGGAATCCAGGTGGAGAGGAGCATGGTCTAATGGAATCCAGGTGGAGAGGAGCATGGTCCAATGGAATCCAGGTGGAGAGGAGCATGGTCTAATGGAATCCAGGTGGAGAGGAGCATGGTCCAATGGAATCCAGGTGGAGCGGAGCATGGTCTAATGGAATCCAGGTGGAGAGGAGCATGGACTAATGGAATCCAGGTGGAGAGGAGCATGGTCTAATGGAATCCAGGTGGAGAGGAGCATGGTCCAATGGAATCCAGGTGGAGCGGAGCATGGTCTAATGGAATCCAGGTGGAGAGGAGCATGGACTAATGGAATCCAGGTGGAGAGGAGCATGGTCTAATGGAATCCAGGTGGAGAGGAGCATGGTGGAGCGGAGCATGGTCTAATGGAATCCAGGTGGAGAGGAGCATGGACTAATGGAATCCAGGTAGAGAGGAGCATGGACTAATGGAATCCAGGTGGAGAGGGGCATGGTGGAGAGGAGCATGGTCTAATGGAATCCAGGTGGAGAGGAGTATGGTCTAATGGAATCCAGGTGGAGAGGAGCATGGTCTAATGGAATCCAGGTGGAGAGGAGCATGGTCTAATGGAATCGAGGTGGAGAGGAGCATGGTGGAGCGGAGCATGGTCTAATGGAATCCAGGTGGAGAGGAGCATGGTCTAATGGAATCCAGGTGGAGAGGAGCATGGTCTAATGGAATCCAGGTGGAGAGGAGCATGGACTAATGGAATCCAGATGGAGAGGAGCATGTTCTAATGGAATCCAGGTGGAGAGGAGCATGGTCTAATGGAATCCAGGTGGAGAGGAGCATGGTCTAATGGAATCCAGGTGGAGAGGAGCATGGTCTAATGGAATCCAGGTGGAGAGTAGCATGGTCTAATGGAATCCAGGTGGAGAGGAGCATGGTTTAATGGAATCCAGGTGGAGAGTAGCATGGACTAATGGAATCCAGGTGGAGAGGAGCATGGTCTAATGGAATCCAGGTGGAGAGGAGCATGGTGGAGAGGGGCATGGTCTAATGGAATCCAGGTGGAGAGGAGCATGGTCTACTGGAATCCAGGTGGAGAGGAGCATGGTCTAATGGAATCCAGGTGGAGAGGAGCATGGTCTAATGGAATCCAGGTGGAGAGGAGCATGGTCTAATCGCATCCAGGTGGAGAGGAGCATGGTGGAGAGGAGCATGGTCTAATGGAATCCAGGTGGAGCGGAGCATGGTCTAATGGAATCCAGGTGGAGCGGAGCATGGTCTAATGGAATCCAGGTGGAGAGGAGCATGGTGGAGAGGAGCATGGTCTAATGGAATCCAGGTGGAGAGGAGCATGGTCTAATGGAATCCAGGTGGAGAGGAGCATGGTCCAATGGAATCCAGGTGGAGAGGAGCATGGTCTAATGGAATCCAGGTGGAGAGGAGCATGGTCTAATGGAATCCAGGTGGAGAGGAGCATGGTCTAATGGAATCCTGGTGGAGAGGCGCATGGTCTAATGGTATCCAGGTGGAGAGGAGCATGGTGGAGAGGAGCAAGGTGGAGAGGAGCATGGTCTAATGGAATCCAGGTGGAGAGGAGCATGGACTAATGGAATCCAGGTGGAGAGGAGCATGGTCTAATGGAATCCAGGTGGAGAGGAGCATGGTCTAATGGAATCCAGGTGGAGAGGAGCATGGTCTAATGGAATCCAGGTGGAGAGGAGCATGGACTAATGGAATCCAGGTAGAGAGGAGCATGGTCTAATGGAATCCAGGTGGAGAGGAGCATGGTCTAATGGAATACAGGTGGAGAGGAGCATGGTCTAATGGAATCCAGGTGGAGAGGAGCATGGTGGAGCGGAGCATGGTCTAATGGAATCCAGGTGGAGAGGAGCATGGTCTAATGGAATCCAGGTGGAGAGGAGCATGGTCTAATGGAATCCAGGTGGAGAGGAGCATGGTCTAATGGAATCCAGGTGGAGAGGAGCATGGTCTAATGGAATCCAGGTGGAGAGGAGCATGGACTAATGGAATCCAGGTGGAGAGGAGCATGGACTAATGGAATCCAGGTGGAGAGGAGCATGGTCTAATGGAATCCAGGTGGAGAGGAGCATGGTCTAATGGAATCCAGGTGGAGAGGAGCATGGTCTAATGGAATCCAGGTGGAGAGGAGCATGATCTAATGGAATCCAGGTGGAGAGGAGCATGGTCTAATGGAATCCAGGTGGAGAGGAGCATGGTTTAATGGAATCCAGGTGGAGAGAAGCATGGACTAATGGAATCCAGGTGGAGAGGAGCATGGTCTAATGGAATCCAGGTGGAGAGGAGCATGTTGGAGAGGAGCATGGTCTAATGGAATCCAGGTGGAGAGGAGCATGGTCTACTTGAATCCAGGTGGAGAGGAGCATGGTCTAATGGAATCCAGGTGGAGAGGAGCATGGTCTAATGGCATCCAGGTGGAGAGGAGCATGGTCTAATGGCATCCAGGTGGAGAGGAGCATGGTGGAGAGGAGCATGGTCTAATGGAATCCAGGTGGAGCGGAGCATGGTCTAATGGAATCCAGGTGGAGCGGAGCATGGTCTAATGGAATCCAGGTGGAGAGGAGCATGGTGGAGAGGAGCATGGTCTAATGGAATCCAGGTGGAGAGGAGCATGGTCTAATGGAATCCAGGTGGAGAGGAGCATGGTCCAATGGAATCCAGGTGGAGAGGAGCATGGTCTAATGGAATCCAGGTGGAGAGGAGCATGGTCTAATGGAATCCAGGTGGAGAGGAGCATGGTCTAATGGAATCCAGGTGGAGAGGAGCATGGTCTAATGGAATCCAGGTGGAGAGGAGCATGGTCTAATGGAATCCAGGTGGAGAGGAGCATGGACTAATGGAATCCAGGTAGAGAGGAGCATGGTCTAATGGAATCCAGGTGGAGAGGAGCATGGTCTAATGGAATACAGGTGGAGAGGAGCATGGTCTAATGGAATCCAGGTGGAGAGGAGCATGGTGGAGCGGAGCATGGTCTAATGGAATCCAGGTGGAGAGGAGCATGGTCTAATGGAATCCAGGTGGAGAGGAGCATGGACTAATGGAATCCAGGTAGAGAGGTGCATGGTCTAATGGAATCCAGGTGGAGAGGAGCATGGTCTAATGGAATCCAGGTGGAGAGGAGCATGGTCTAATGGAATCCAGGTGGAGAGGAGCATGGTGGAGTGGAGCATGGTCTAATGGAATCCAGGTGGAGAGGAGCATGGTCTAATGGAATCCATGTGGAGAGGAGCATGGTGGAGCGGAGCATGGTCTAATGGAATCCAGGTGGAGAGGAGCATGGTCTAATGGAATCCAGGTGGAGAGGAGCATGGTCTAATGGAATCAAGGTGGAGAGGAGCATGGACTAATGGAATCCAGGTGGAGAGGAGAATGGACTAATGGAATCCAGGTGGAGAGGAGCATGGTCTAATGGAATCCAGGTGGAGAGGAGCCTGGTCTAATGGAATCCAGGTGGAGAGGAGCATGGTCTAATGGAATCCAGGTGGAGAGGAGCATGGACTAATGGAATCCAGGTGGAGAGGAGCATGGTGGAGAGGAGCATGGTCTAATGGAATCCAGGTGGAGAAGAGCATGGTCTAATGGAATCCAGGTGGAGAGGAGCATGGACTAATGGAATCCAGGTGGAGAGGAGCATGGACTAATGGAATCCAGGTGGAGCGGAGCATGGTCTAATGGAATCCAGGTGGAGCGGAGCATGGTCTAATGGAATCCAGGTGGAGAGGAGCATGGTCTAATGGAATCCAGGTGGAGAGGAGCATGGTCTAATG
>NC_059210.1:9355990-9498490 GCF_020615455.1 Coregonus clupeaformis
GATTCAAAAATAATAGATAATGAAAAATTGTTTGATAATGATTGCAAAAATCTAAGAAAGTCATTGAGAAATATATCTAATCAAAAACACAGAGACCCAGACAACAAAAATATATGCCTTCAATATGGGGAAACACTGAAGCAATACAAACACACTCTAAGAACAAAAAAAGAACAGCACATTAGATATCAGCTGGATGTGATTGAGGAATCCATAGAACCAAACTACTTCTGGGAGAATTGGAATAAATTAAACAAACCTCATAATGAGGAATTGGCTATCCAAAATGGGGATATGTGGAGAAATCACTTTGCAAACCTCTACAGCAATATAACAAAGAGCCCAGAACAACAAGATATACAAGAAAAATTACAAATCCTTGAATCAGCAGTCAAAGACCAATTACAGAACAAGAATTATTGGAAAAACTTTGCACTCTCCAACCCAAAAAGGCCTGTGGTGCTGATGGTATTTTAAATGAAATTATCAAATATACAGACCACAAATTCAAATTGGCTATACTCAAACTCTTCAACATTATCCTAACTGCAGGTATTTTCCCCGATATTTGGAACCAAGGATTGATCACACCAATTTATAAAAATGGAGACAAATTTGACCCAAATAATTACAGAGGAATTTGCGTTAACAGCAACTTGGGGAAAATTCTCTGCAGTATCATAAACAGCAGACTACATACAGTGGGGAAAAAAAGTATTTAGTCAGCCACCAATTGTGCAAGTTCTCCCACTTAAAAAGATGAGAGAGGCCTGTAATTTTCATCATAGGTACACGTCAACTATGGCAGACGAATTGAGGAAAAAAAATCCAGAAAATCACATTGTAGGATCTTGAATGAATTTATTTGCAAATTATGGTGGAAAATAAGTATTTGGTCACCTACAAACAAGCAAGATTTCTGGCTCTCACAGACCTGTAACTTCTTCTTTAAGAGGCTCCTCTGTCCTCCACTCGTTACCTGTATTAATGGCACATGTTTGAACTTGTTATCAGTATAAAAGACACCTGTCCACAACCTCAAACAGTCACACTCCAAACTCCACTATGGCCAAGACCAAATAGCTGTCAAAGGACACCAGAAACAAAATTGTAGACCTGCACCAGGCTGGGAAGACTGAATCTGCAATAGGTAAGCAGCTTGGTTTGAAGAAATCAACTGTGGGAGCAATTATTAGGAAATGGAAGACATACAAGACCACTGATAATCTCCCTCGATCTGGGGCTCCACGCAAGATCTCACCCCGTGGGGTCAAAATGATCACAAGAACGGTGAGCAAAAATCCCAGAACCACACAGGGGGACCTAGTGAATGACCTGCAGAGAGCTGGGACCAAAGTAACAAAGCCTACCATCAGTAACACACTACGCCGCCAGGGACTCAAATCCTGCAGTGCCAGATGTGTCCCCCTGCTTAAGCCAGTACATGTCCAGGCCCGTCTGAAGTTTGCTAGAGTGCATTTGGATGATCCAGAAGAGGATTGGGAGAATGTCATATGGTCAGATGAAACCAAAATAGAACTTTTTGGTAAAAACTCAACTCGTCGTGTTTGGAGGACAAAGAATGCTGAGTTGCATCCAAAGAACACCATACCTACTGTGAAGCATGGGGGTGGAAACATCATGCTTTGGGGCGGTTTTTCTGCAAAGGGACCAGGACGACTGATCCGTGTAAAGGAAAGAATGAATGGGGCCATGTATCGTGAGATTTTGAGTGAAAACCTCCTTCCATCAGCAAGGGCATTGAAGATGAAACGTGGCTGGGTCTTTCAGCATGACAATGATCCCAAACACACCGCCCGGGCAACGAAGGAGTGGCTTCGTAAGAAGCATTTCAAGGTCCTGGAGTGGCCTAGCCAGTCTCCAGATCTCAACCCCATAGAAAATCTTTGGAGGTAGTTGAAAGTCCGTGTTGCCCAGCGACAGCCCCAAAACATCACTGCTCTAGAGGAGATCTGCATGGAGGAATGGGCCAAAATACCAGCAACAGTGTGTGAAAACCTTGTGAAGACTTACAGAAAACGTTTGACCTGTGTCATTGCCAACAAAGGGTATATAACAAAGTATTGAGAAACTTTTGTTATTGACCAAATACTTATTTTCCACCATAATTAGCAAATAAATTCATTAAAAATCCTACAATGTGATTTTCTGGATTTTTTTCCTCATTTTGTCTGTCATAGTTGACGTGTACCTATGGTGAAAATTACAGGCCTCTCTCATCTTTTTAAGTGGGAGAACTTGCACAATTGGTGGCTGACTAAATACTTTTTTTCCCCACTGTAATTTCCTTGATGAACACAACGTCCTAAGCAGAAGCCAGATTGGATTTGTAAAAAATTATCGTACAACAGACCACATTTACACCCTCCAAGCTCTAATTGACAAACAAGTAAACCAAAACAAAGGCAAAATCTACTCGTGTTTTGTAGACTTCAAAAAAGCATTTGATTCAATTTGGCACGAAGGTCTTTTTTACAAACTAATAGAAAGTGGTATTGGAGGGAAAACATATGATGTTATTAAATCAATGTACACTAAAAACAAATGTGCGATTAAAATCGGCAACAAGCAAACAGACTTCTTCTCTCAGGGACGTGGAGTGAAACAGGGCTGCCCAATAAGTCCAACACTATTTAACATCTACATTAATGAATTGGCAAAAACATTAGAAGAATCGGCAGCACCTGGTCTCACTCTACACAACACTGAAATCAAGTGTCTGCTGTACGCAGATGACCTGGTGCTACTGTCTCCCACTAAGGAGGGGTTACAGCAGCATCTAGATCATCTGCACAGATTCTGCCAGACCTGGGCTCTGACCGTTAATCTAAAAAAAGACTAATATAATGATATTCCAAAAAAGGTCCGGAAATCAGGATGACAAATATAAATTCTATTTGGACACATTTCTATTAGAACACACCAAAAATTACACATATCTAGGACTAAATACAGTGGGGAAAAAAAGTATTTAGTCAGCCACCAATTGTGCAAGTTCTCCCACTTAAAAAGATGAGAGAGGCCTGTAATTTTCATCATAGGTACACGTCAACGATGACAGACAAATTGAGAAAAAAAAATCCAGAAAATCACATTGTAGGATTTTTAATAAATGTATTTGCAAATTATGGTGGAAAATAAGTATTTGGTCACCTACAAACAAGCAAGATTCCTGGCTCTCACAGACCTGTAACTTCTTCTTTAAGAGGCTCCTCTGTCCTCCACTCATTACCTGTATTAATGACACCTGTTTGAACTTCTTATCAGTATAAAAGACACCTGTCCACAACCTCAAACAGTCACACTCCAAACTCCACTATGGCCAAGACCAAAGAGCTGTCAAAGGACACCAGAAACAAAATTGTAGACCTGCACCAGGCTGGGAATACTGAATCTGCAATAGGTAAGCAGCTTGGTTTGAAGAAATCAACTGTGGGAGCAATTATTAGGAAATGGAAGACATACAAGACCACTGATAATCTCCCCCGGTCTGGGGCTCCACGCAAGATCTCACCCCGTGGGGTCAAAATGATCACAAGAACGGTGAGCAAAAATCCCAGAACCACACAGGGGGACCTAGTGAATGACCTGCAGAGAGCTGGGACCAAAGTAACAAAGCCTACCATCAGTAACACACTACGCCGCCAGGGACTCAAATCCTGCAGTGCCAGACGTGTCCCCCTGCTTAAGCCAGTACATGTCCAGGCCCGTCTGAAGTTTGCTAGAGTGCATTTGGATGATCCAGAAGAGGATTGGGAGAATGTCAGATGAAACCAAAATAGAACTTTTTGGTAAAAACTCAACTCGTCGTGTTTGGAGGACAAAGAATGCTGAGTTGCATCCAAAGAACACCATACCTACTGTGAAGCATGGGGGTGGAAACATCATGCTTTGGGGCTGTTTTTCTGCAAAGGGACCAGGACGACTGATCCGTGTAAAGGAAAGAATGAATGGGGCCATGTATCGCGAGATTTTGAGTGAAAACCTCCTTCCATCAGCAAGGGCATTGAAGATGAAATGTGGCTGGGTCTTTCAGCATGACAATGATCCCAAACACACCGCCCGGGCAAAGAAGGAGTGGCTTCGTAAGAAGCATTTCAAGGTCCTGGAGTGGCCTAGCCAGTCTCCAGATCTCAACCCCATAGAAAATCTTTGGAGGGAGTTGAAAGTCCGTGTTGCCCAGCGACAGCCCCAAAACATCACTACTCTAGAGGAGATCTGCATGGAGGAATGGGCCAAAATACCAGCAACAGTGTGTGAAAACCTTGTGAAGACTTACAGAAAACGTTTGACCTGTGTCATTGCCAACAAAGGGTATATAACAAAGTATTGAGAAACTTTTGTTATTGAACAAATACTTATTTTCCGCCATAATTTGCAAATAAATTCATAAAAAATCCTACAATGTGATTTTCTGGATTTTTTTCCCTCATTTTGTCTGTCATAGTTGACGTGTACCTATGATGAAAATTACAGGCCTCTCTCATCTTTTTAAGTGGGAGAACTTGCACAATTGGTGGCTGACTAAATACTTTTTTTCCCCACTGTATCAGCAACACAGGTAGCTTTCACATGGCTGTGAACGAGCTGAGAGACAAAGCAAGAAGAGCATTCTATGCCATTAAAAGGAATATTAAAATCGAAATTCTAATTAGAATCTGGCTAAAATTTTTCCAATCAGTTATAGAACCAATTGCTCTATATGGCAGCGAAGTATGGGGTCCGCTCTCTAATACTGAATTTACCAAATGGGACAAACATCCAATCGAAATACTGCATGCAGAGTTTTGCAAGACTGTATTGCAAGTGCAAAGAAAAACTCCAAATAACGCATGTAGAGCAGAATTGGGCCAATACCCCCTCCTTATTCGAATAGAAAAAAGAGCCATCAAATTTTACAACCATCTAAAAACAAGTGAAGAGAAGAGTCCCCTCAGCCAGCTGGTTCTGAGGCTCAGTTCACTAACCAAAACCAACCTCATAGAGCCTCAGGACAGCACTCAGAAAATCTGGCCCAACCAAATCATCACAAAGCAAAAAGAAAAATATATCACCTATTGGAAAGACACCACAAAAAATCTAAGTAAACTTCAATGCTATTTGGCTCTAAGCAGACAGTACATGGTGGCAGACTATCTGACCACTGTGACTGATAGAAAACGGAGGAAAACAATGACTAGGTACAGACTCAGTGAGCACAGGCTGGCTATAGAGACCGGTCGTCACAGGTAAACCTGGCTGCCCAGAGAGGACAGGCTGTGCTCACTCTGCCCCCGGGGAGAGGTAGAGACAGAGCTGCATTTCCTATTACACTGTGACAAATACTCAGACCTAAGAGAATCTTTCTTTCCCAAAAGTATCATTCAGTACAAAGAATTTGAAACTATAAAAGAGGAAGAAAAAATCCAATATTTATTGGGTGAAAAGCCAAAATGTGCAATTTTGGCAGCCAAATATATGTCCTCCTGCCACAACCTGAGGGACAGGCAGTGAAAAGTGTAATGTAATTTAAATTTTACATTTACATTTTAGTCATTTAGCAGACGCTCTTATCCAGAGCGACTTACAGTTAGTGAGTGCATACATTTTCATACTGTCAATAATATTTCCTGTTTTGTTTTGGCTTTCATACCATGTAATGTGTCTTCTCAGTCATGTTGAGACTGGTCGACTACTATTGCTTTAATGTATTGTTATTCTCATTAATATTGTTGTTGTAGTTGCTGTAAATGGTAATCCCATTTCCACTACTACTATTATTATTATTGCTGTTGGTCCCACCATTTTTGTTATATCTATACTTTGACAATGTAAGTAATTTAACTTGCCATGTCAATAAAGTCTATTGAATTGAATTGAATTGAGAGAGCGAGAGCGAGAGCGAGAGCGAGAGCGAGAGCGAGAGAGAGAGAGAGAGAGAGCGAGAGAGAGAGAGAGAGCGAGAGAGAGAGAGAGAGAGCAGAGAGAGAGAGAGAGAGAGAGGCGAGAGAGAGAGAGAGAGAGAGAGAGAGAGAAAGAGCGAGAGAGAGAGAGAGAGAGAGAGAGAGAGAGAGAGAGAGAGAGAGAGAGAGAGAGAGAGAGAGAGAGAGAGAGAGAGAGAGAGAGAGAGAGAGAGAGAGAGAGAGAGAGAGAGAGAGAGAGAGAGAGAGAGAGAGAGAGAGAGAGAGAGAGAGAGAGAGAGAGAGAGAGAGAGAGAAAGGGAGAGAGAGAAAGAGAGAGAGGGAGAGAGAGAGAGAGAGAGAGAGAGAGAGAGAGAGAGAGAGAGAGAGAGATCTGTTCTAAAGATCGCGGCTAAGCCAGAAATCTCTTGGGAGCGTCCAACTATTACTGTTTTGATACGGGCGATTACTGCCCAATCTCCTCTGTCATCCCTCTGCTCTGTCTGGCACACTCCAAACCCCTGCTGGCAGCTGGACTGGGGCTCAGAGGGCCCCGCAGGCAGCTGGACTGGGGCTCAGAGGGCCCCGCTGGCAGCTGGACTGGGGCTCAGAGGGCCCCGCTGGCAGCTGGACTGGGGCTCAGAGGGCCCTGCTGGCAGCTGGACTGGGGCTCAGAGGGCCCTGCTGGCAGCTGGACTGGGGCTCAGAGGGCCCTGCTGGCAGCTGGACTGGGGCTCAGAGGCCCTGCTGGCAGCTGGACTGGGGCTCAGAGGGCCCTGCTGGCAGCTGGACTGGGGCTCAGAGGGCCCTGCTGGCAGCTGGACTGGGGCTCAGAGGGCCCTGCTGGCAGCTGGACTGGGGCTCAGAGGGCCCTGCTGGCAGCTGGACTGGGGCTCAGAGGGCCCTGCTGGCAGCTGGACTGGGGCTCAGAGGGCCCTGCTGGCAGCTGGACTGGGGCTCAGAGGGCCCTGCTGGCAGCTGGACTGGGGCTCAGAGGGAGTAATGAGATAACAGTCTTTAATAATGGCTATGTACTGTAGGCTACATTCCAATGGGATTTTAAGGCTTATCATTACAATAAATACTATATTAACCCGACCCAAACCTCTCCTCAAGTACACCCCCAGCCAGTTCCCCTTAATGAATATTTTCCTGTACTATAGTCATAAAGCTGATCTAGGATCAGGTCACCCCTGTCCATTCAGTATCATCTAAAAAGGCTAAATTGATCATAGATCCAAATCGAAGATGCTTTATGAAAACAGATAAACTAATCTAATGCATGAGGAGCCAGTATCTAGAGACACACAGACACAGACACAGACACAGAGACACAGAGACACACAGACACAGACACGGACATGGACACACAGACACACAGACACAGACACAGACACGGACATGGACACACAGACAAACACACACACAGACACACAGACACACAAACACACACACACAGACCCACAGACACACAGACACACATACACACAGACACACACACACAGACACACATACACACAGACCCACAGACACAGACACACAGACACACAGACACACAGACAAACACACACACAGACACACAGACACAGACACACAGACACACAGACACACACACACACACACACAAACACACACACACACACAGACACACAGACACAGACACAGACACACATACACAGACACACAGACACAGACACACATACACACAGACACACAGACACACATACACACAGACACAGACACAGACACACATACACACAGACACAGACACACAGACAAACACACACACACACACACACACACAGACACACAGACACAGACACACAGACAAACACACACACAGACACACATACACACAGACACACAGACACACATACACACAGACACACATACACACAGACACAGACACACACACATACACACAGACACACAGACACACACAGACACACAGACACACAGACACACACACAGACACACAGACAAACACACACACAGACACACATACACACAGACACACAGACACAGACACACACAGGGGCGGTGTGTTCATTAGGGCGATATGGGCGACGCACTGCCAAACGGGAAAAGGAAGGGATTTTTTTCCTAATCAATTATATCACGGCAACAGTAGTTTTCAGTGTTCTAATCTAGACGTCTGATCTGCCACTAAATGTCCAATCAGGCTAAAGTCGTGCTTCAAATGGCCCCGCCCGTTTTGGGGCGATTTCAGTCAGGTTGAAAATCGCCCCAGAAGTCTCTCAGACTCTCATGTAAAATCTTTTTTTTTTTCAAATATCAGAGCTTTCAATACAATCTCTATGGGTTCCGGGAGGGCTTGCACTTACGCGCTTTCGTCATACGTAACATAACCATGAACATAACTAAGAAAAGAGCGGGTAGCAGCGTCAATCAATTCACGTACTACTGTCAAGATGGCTATCGTTCAGTGCAACTCGATTGTCTCTTTGTTCATTTTTGTCAGCGAGTTCATTTTTGTCAGCGAACAAATCAAGATAAATTGGCAACGAAACAATTAGGACCTCCCAGACCAAATTTAATAATTCAACAGGTTTCTACTAAAGGGGGAAAGTCCTACACCCGAGGATTTTCCAAAAATTGGTACGAACGAAAAACCTGGCTAGCAGGCTGCGATGTAGCTAATGCAGTCTTCTGCTACCCCTGCTTACTCTTTCACCCTGAAGGCGGCACGGCAGACAGCACCGCTTGGACAGCGACTGGTGTAACGGACATGCACCATCTTTCAGAAAAGATTAAGAAACATGAGCTGTCAAAGACCCACATGGATAGCTGTTTGAGATTGTCTGCTTTGGGGAGAGTGAACATTGCCACTCAACTGGATGAGGGATACAGGGTAGCTGTCCGCCGCCACAACGATGAGGTTAGCAAGAACCGCCACATCCTCAGCCGGCTAATCCAGTGTGTGAAGTTTTTGCGGAGTGTTTGAGTTAGCTTTGCGAGGCAAAGATGAAACTGAGGGCTCCACCAACCCTGGTATTTTTCTTGGACTTGTCAACTTTGTGGCACAATTAGATGAGGTGTTTGATGACCATCTTAAAAATGCTGAAGTTTTCAAGGGCACATCAAAGACCATTCAAAACGAGCTACTGGAGTGTATGCTAGCGGTCATGAGGGAACATATTGTGGAGGAGGTGAAGTCGGCGAACTTCGTAGCTATCCAAGCTGACGAGACCACGGACGTTTCTACACAGACACAGCTGGTGCTTGTGCTGAGGTACATAGATAGCAAGAAGATTTTATTTTTTCCTGGGGCTTTTTCACAAAATCATGCCCCACGTCGACATTCTGTACCAGAAGCTACAGAAGAAGGACATCGATGCTGTCTTCATCAAAGCGTGCCCTCGACAGCTTCACAAGCAGTGTGCAGGCCATAAGGTAAGATTAAACAATATCATTCGATCTTTCTCAAAGCAGAGCTTTATTTGAAAATGTATGCATGAAAGGAGACATCATCATATTTACAAATCTATACAATTGGCCAGAATATGGTTGTTCATTTTTACAAAGCCATACAGATAGCTGTGTTTACCTTTTCTATAAATTATTTTCAAATTCTGTTTTCAGGCAAAATGTCTATCACTGTTCATTTTCACAAATCTATACAAGAGGGCAGAATATGGAAGTCTATAAAAATGTCTTATTACCAATAACTTGCATCAATGTTTTCAGTAGCCTCTATCAAAAGCTCCTGCTTGCTTGTTGTGAATTATGCTCAGGTGCACATATTTCCAATTCAACCATGAGGCCTTTTTGAAGCAAGTAATGTGTATATCAGTATTGACTTATATGCTGCCCCTGTCTTCATGTTGTTGCTGGACATATCTTTTTTTAAATGTGTGTAGGTCACCTAAATCATCAGAAAAATTGCCCCCCCTGAGAATTTTTTCAGGAGCTGCCACTGGACACACATACACACAGACACACAGACACACACATACACAGACACAGACACACATACACACAGACACATACACACAGACAAACACACACACACACACACACACACAGACACACAGACACAGACACACAGACACAGACACACAGACACACATACACACAGACACACATACACACAGACACACAGACACAGACACACATACATACAGACACACATACACACAGACACACACATACACAGACACAGACACACATACACACAGACACACACACACACACACACAAACTTACTACACGCTTGGGGAAAAGGGTTCCAAGTAGGAAAGGGTGTATATTCCACGTATAACCTTTTCACTCTGTGGAAAGGGTTCTACATGGAACTCAAAAGGGTTCTACCTGGAACCAAAAAGGGTAATTCCAGGGGGTCTCCTATGGGGACAGCCAAAGAACCCTTTTAAGTTCTAGAAAGCACCTTTTTTTGTAAGAGTATACACACACATAATACACACACACACACACACACACACACAAACTTATGACACACACACACAGACACATCATACCAGTTGCCTAGCTGCAGCTCAACTAATTATCCTCCCCAAATACTTCTCAAGGAGTGAGCTTGCTATGTGTGTGTATGCGTGTGAGTGTGAGTGTGAGTGTGAGTGTGAGTGTGAGTGTGTGTGTGTGTGTGTGTGTGTGTGTGAGTGTGAGTGTGTGTGTGTGTGTGTGTGTGTGTGTGTGTGTGACAAATTGGAACACAGAGAACCACTTTACTCCCCAGAACCATTTGAATCAACGGTCCGTCAGAGCCGGCCTGACAGGGGACTAGCTCCAGTACACTACAACACTTCCCTGGAAATAAGTCTGGGTAAAGAAACATAAAGCACTCAGAGGGTGAAGTCAGGTGTGTATCATCTTTTTAGGCAACTGTTCCTCCCCAAGCTAAAACCCTAAGTAGTCTTTAAAGCAGGGGTGTCAAACTCATTTTGCCACGGGGGCCCGCATTCGATTTTCAACGAGGTCTGGAGGGCCTCACTGAAAATGGGTTAGATTTCCTCGCCGTCAAAAATTTGCAAACAATGTTCCTGTATCCATCGTTTTTGGAATTGTCATTGCTCCCTGACTGTCTAGCTTTCATTTTGGTGATTTATAGCGAGCTGGACACAGTCAAGAAACTGTATGAATGTAGGTCCATTATAGATCTGCACAGTTTCGATTTGGTTTTAGTCATTTTAAAGTATTTCTGGGGGGGGGGGGTTTACTCAAACCACTGGCCGTATGTTTGACACCCCTGCTTTAAACTGCTATTTGTACTATAGTGCTCTCCACTTATAGTGAATATGGCTATAGTGATCACCTGCTTTATAGTGATCACCTGCTTTATAGTGATCACCTGCTTTATAGTGATCACCTGCTTTATAGTGATCACCTGCTTTATAGTGATCACCTGCTTTATAGTGATCTAACTGTCCTGCACAGATGGGATGAGTATCTCTGACCAGGAACTGTATGTATTTGTTAGTTTATTCTTCTAAATGTATTTCTGACCAGTGTATCATCATCATCAGCCGGTCTGTTTCTACTCTCCTGCCAACTCCTTATGGAATTGCAGTGCAAGCATGTTTGTCTTGACAACAACAGCAGCAAGGGAAAACGCAAGAGCAGACACCGATCTGGGACCAGGCTACATCATCATACTTTCTGTGACTGACCAGGGGAGACATTTCAGTTAACCGTTTAGGTCAGCTCACATGGTATCTGGAGCGGGGCTCACTGCTGAGGACACTTATTCACTACCTGAGAATACCAACAGCTTAAAGCACTGGAATTAGACCTGAAGAGAGAGAGAGAGAGAGAGAGAGAGAGAGAGAGAGAGAGAGAGAGAGAGAGAGAGAGAGAGACAGAGAGACAGAGAGACAGAGAGACAGAGAGACAGAGAGAGAGAGAGAGAGAGAGAGAGAGAGAGAGAGAGAGAGAGAGAGAGACAGAGAGACAGAGAGACAGAGAGACAGAGAGAGAGACAGAGACAGAGACAGAGACAGAGTCAGAGACAGACAGACAGACAGACAGACAGACAGACAGACAGACAGACAGACGAGAGAGAGAGAGAGAGAGAGAGAGAGAGAGAGAGAGAGACAGAGAGAGAGAGAGACAGAGAGAGACAGAGAGAGAGAGAGACAGAGAGAGAGACGGAGAGAGAGAGACAGAGAGAGACGGAGAGAGAGAGACAGAGAGAGAGAGAGAGAGAGAGAGAGAGAGAGAGAGAGAGAGAGAGAGAGAGAGAGAGAGAGAGAGAGAGAGAGAGAGACAGAGAGACAGAGAGAGAGAGAGAGAGAGACAGAGAGAGAGAGAGAGAGAGAGAGAGAGAGAGACAGAGAGACAGACAGACAGACAGACAGACAGAGAGACAGACAGACAGACAGAGAGAGAGAGAGAGAGAGAGAGAGAGAGAGAGAGAGAGAGAGAGAGAGAGAGAGAGAGAGAGAGAGAGAGAGAGAGAGAGAGAGAGAGAGAGAGAGAGAGAGAGAGAGACAGAGAGACAGAGAGAGAGAGAGAGAGAGAGAGAGAGAGAGAGAGAGAGAGCACAGTAGAGCAGAGCAGTAGATCTGACTGTGATGGTGATAGACTGGCTGGCTTCAGTGAAACAACAGATCTCATTAGACAACGACCAGAGTGACTAACAGCATGAGAACAGATGAAAACATACCATAACACCATTACAACAACACCTTTACAGGGCTATCTATATGGTCTGCGTCCCAAATAG
Source organism: Coregonus clupeaformis (assembly GCF_020615455.1). Taxonomy (NCBI): domain Eukaryota; kingdom Metazoa; phylum Chordata; class Actinopteri; order Salmoniformes; family Salmonidae; genus Coregonus; species Coregonus clupeaformis. The sequence continues at coordinate 9,368,597 of NC_059210.1, forward strand.
CACCCTATTCCCTACATCGTGCACTACTTTTGACCAAGGCCCTACATAGAGATTAGGGTGCCATTTGGGATGCATCCGCAGACACAGCTGCTGTGCTGCGGAGCGTGTTCACAAACATAATCACATGCTGCTATTGATCCACGGACCCTGACATCTACTATATTAGATTGTTCCTCTCCTACAGATCAGTTGAATGGGTGGCTGACAGGTGCAATCCATTCTGTTTCTCAACACAATCAGGACAGGATAGGACAGAATAGGTTAGGACAGGACAGGATTAGACAGGACAGAATAGGCCAGGACAGGATAGGACAGAATAGGTTAGGACACGACAGGTTAAGACAGGACAGAATAGGACAGGACAGGATAGGACAGAACAGGACAGAATAGGCCAGGACAGGATAGGACAGAAAAGGTTAGGACAAGACAGGTTAAGACAGGACAGAATAGGACAGGACAGGACAGAACAGGACAGAATAGGTCAGGACAACATAGGACAGAATAGGTTAGGACAGGACAGGTTAAGACAGGACAGAATAGGAAAGGATAGGACAGAACAGGACAGAATAGGCCAGGACAGGATTGGACAGAATAGGTTAGGACAGGACAGGTTAAGACAGGACAGAATAGGCCAGGACAGGATAGGACAGAATAGGACAGAATAGGACAGGACAGAATAGGCCAGGACAGGATAGGACAGAACAGAACAGGACAGGATAGGATAGGATAGGACAGAATGTAATAGAACAGAATATAATATTATTTTTGTTTAAACAAACGTCTGATGTGTGATTTTTGTGTCAGGGTAGTATGATGAAGCTGTGAAAGTCAACACTGATGTCACAATCAATGTGGCTGAGCAACGATGTTATCAACAGTGACAATTCGACCTTTATTTTTCCATGCTAAGTTGTTCCTCCCCATGCCATATCTGTGCACTGTTGAATGGTAACAGTAAGGAGATGATGGCCCTGTCCAGAAACAACCCTGTAACCCCTAACCTCTATGCACTTCATCCCTCCCCCTATGCACTAGCTCCTACCCTAACCCCTACACACTAGCTCCTACCCTAACCCCTACACACTAGCTCCTACCCTAACCCCTACACACTAGCTCCTACCCTAACCCCTACACACTAGCTCCTACCCTAACCCCTACACACTAGCTCCTACCCTAACCCCCTACACACTAGCTCCTACCCTAACCCCTACACACTAGCTCCTACCCTAACCCCCTACATACTAGCTCCTACCCTAACCCCTACACACTAGCTCCTACCCTAACCCCTACACACTAGCTCCTACCCTAACCCCTACACACTAGCTCCTACCCTAACCCCTACACACTAGCTCCTACCCTAACAACTACACACTAGCTCCTACCCTAACCCCTACACACTAGCTCCTACCCTAACCCCTACACAGTTGACCTAGATCTTAAATGATTTAATAGGTATGAGTAGTATGGTGGTAGTTCCACATTTCCCTCAGATAAACTACTTGGAAGGTATTGCCATATGGCTCATAGGTCTACCTAATAACCTATCCAACCTTTCTGATCGAAAAGTGTCTAGGGCCTAGAGGGTAGATGCTAGGGGTTTGAGGTTGTTCAGTCAGGGAGACCTAAAGTGAACGAGTGAGAACAGAGGATCCCTATTGGACACTGATGGGGAAGCCTGAAGTGGAGGAGGAGAGGAAGAAGAGATAATCCGATTCTCTTTCTGTCCCTGTCCCTCACTCCTCCTTTCTAGATCAGTCTATTCTTAATCCCCAAGTAGGCAAAGCCTCTAGGCTGAATGAGGGATCGGTAGGAGGAGGAGGAGGAGGAGGAGGAGGAGGAGGAGGAGGAGGAGGAGGAGGAGGAGACAGTGCTGTGTGTATATACAGTGGGGAAAAAAAGTATTTAGTCAGCCACCAATTGTGCAAGTTCTCCCACTTAAAAAGATGAGAGAGGCCTGTAATTTTCATCATAGGTACACGTCAACTATGACAGACAAAATGAGAAAAAAAAATCCAGAAAATCACATTGTAGGATTTTTTATGAATTTATTTGCAAATTATGGTGGAAAATAAGTATTTGGTCAATAACAAAAGTTTCTCAATACTTTGTTATATACCCTTTGTTGGCAATGACACAGGTCAAACGTTTTCTGTAAGTCTTCACAAGGTTTTCACACACTGTTGCTAGTATTTTGGCCCATTCCTCCATGCAGATCTCCTCTAGAGCAGTGATGTTTTGGGGCTGTCGCTGGGCAACATTGACTTTTAACTCCCTCCAAAGATCTTCTATGGGGTTGAGATCTGGAGACTGGCTAGGCCACTCCAGGACCTTGAAATGCTTCTTACGAAGCCACTCCTTCGTTGCCCGGGCGGTGTGTTTGGGATCATTGTCATGCTGAAAGACCCAGCCACGTTTCATCTTCAATGCCCTTGCTGATGGAAGGTTTTCACTCAAAATCTCACGATACATGGCCCCATTCATTCTTTCCTTTACACGGATCAGTCGTCCTGGTCCCTTTGCAGAAAAACAGCCCCAAAGCATGATGTTTCCACCCCCATGCTTCACAGTAGGTATGGTGTTCTTTGGATGCAACTCAGCATTCTTTGTCCTCCAAACACGACGAGTTGAGTTTTTACCAAAAAGTTCTATTTTGGTTTCATCTGACCATATGACATTCTCCCAATCCTCTTCTGGATCATCCAAATGCACTCTAGCAAACTTCAGACGGGCCTGGACATGTACTGGCTTAAGCAGGGGGACACGTCTGGCACTGCAGGATTTGAGTCCCTGGCGGCGTAGTGTGTTACTGATGGTAGGCTTTGTTACTTTGGTCCCAGCTCTCTGCAGGTCATTCACTAGGTCCCCCCCGTGTGGTTCTGGGATTTTTGCTCACCGTTCTTGTGATCATTTTGACCCCACGGGGTGAGATCTTGCGTGGAGCCCCAGATCGAGGGAGATTATCAGTGGTCTTGTATGTCTTCCATTTCCTAATAATTGCTCCCACAGTTGATTTCTTCAAACCAAGCTGCTTACCTATTGCAGATTCAGTCTTCCCAGCCTGGTGCAGGTCTACAATTTTGTTTCTGGTGTCCTTTGACAGCTCTTTGGTCTTGGCCATAGTGGAGTTTGGAGTGTGATTGTTTGAGGTTGTGGACAGGTGTCTTTTATACTGATAACAAGTTCAAACAGGTGCCATTAATACAGGTAACGAGTGGAGGACAGAGGAGCCTCTTAAAGAAGAAGTTACAGGTCTGTGAGAGCCAGAAATCTTGCTTGTTTGTGGGTGACCAAATACTTATTTTCCACCATAATTTGCAAATAAATTCATAAAAAATCCTATAATGTGATTTTCTGGAATTCTTTTTCTCAATTTGTCTGTCATAGTTGACGTGTACCTATGATGAAAATTACAGGCCTCTCTCATCTTTTTAAGTGGGAGAACTTGCACAATTGGTGGCTGACTAAATACTTTTTTCCCCCACTGTATATGCAATAGCTGCCAGGGCTGTCTCAGCCTGGCAGCTAGCTCAATACATACACACACACTACACACACTACACACACTACACACACACACTACACACTCAACACACACACTACACATACTACACATACAACACACTACACACTACACACTCAACACACACACAACACACACTACACACACACTACACACTCAACACACACACACAACACATACTACACACACACTACACACACACACAACATACACTACACACTACACACTCACTACACACACAACATACACTACACACAACACCTACTGGGTCTGCTTATACACAACAGGGCAGGAGCCAGCAGGAGCAGGAATGACTGACATGGGCCTCCGTGGTGTTGACATGGGACTTGAGGTGTGTGTGTGTAAATAAAGTGAGCTGGGCAGACAGGCAGGGACATGTTGAGCTGGTATGTAGAGATGCCTGGTGTTCAACCTATCCACTGTTTAGACGGTGACTCATGATGATGATTCACAGGTGTTTAGAAGAGGCCCTTCACATTCAGATAAGAATAAAATAACAGATGAGGGCATCGCAACTTTCTGCCGTTACGATCGCCCACTCCTTCAATACAACTGGAGCCTTTTCCACTGCGCCTATATGATTATACAACATGTTATTCTTAACTGTGTACTTCATGGAGTACGTTTACAGTAATAATTTGATATTAAACTCATTATGGGCATTCGGCAGATTATGCAATTGTCATGTAAAAACCTTACTCTGCTTATCCTAATGGGCGAGAGGTCATATTGGAAGTAAGCATATGCCGATTAAAACACCTGGTTTTCTGAGCAATCTTTAGAATTATTAGGACATGTAAACACCTTAATCAGCGTTCCAGTTTCGTTTCAGTGTATTTGATCTGCTCATGTGCTAGCACCAGCCCAGCGAGCCTCCCTCGTGAGTGAAGTGAGTTTGGAACAACTGAATGTATGCGTCTTAGAAGTAGTTTTCACATAAAAACTTCATACTGTATGTCTGAATCCAGAATCAAATATGCTTCCCAAAAATAACATGGTCGCTGTGGTATAACGTTTATTTTGATTGGAAATGTTCTGCATTTATCAGAAAGCCATCAGGTCGCCTGATTTCAGATGTGTCCGTGTAAACAGGATTATTAGGGAAATCATTATTCTTGCAAAGCACTTAAACGTTTGAAACAAACTATTATATTAATCTGACTAGCCACAATAATCGCATTAGTGTGTGCATGTAACCTTACTTAATGGTCTTATGTACTCCTGGATGAATTTCCCTGCAAGGACAATATAGTTGAATGGAATGGAATGGAGTGGAATAGAGTGGAATAGAATTTTATAGAATGGAATGGAGTTGAGTGGAATGGAGTTGGGTGGAGTGGAATGGAGTGGAATTTAATTATGTTAGGGCTTCGTGTGTCACGCCCTGACTCTAGGCACTTGTATTTGTTGAGTCAGGGTGTGTATTTTCTGTGTTGGGTTTGTCTATGTTAGTTTCTAGATCGTGTAGATCTATGTTGGCCAGGGTGGTTCCCAATCAGAGGCAGCTGTAGCTCGTTGTCTCTGATTGGGGACCATACTTAGGTAGCCTGTTGGCACTAGTGGGTTGTGGGATCTTGTTCCGTGTGAGGTATGTTATTTGTCTACCTTGGACGTCACGTTTCGTTTGTTGTTTTGGTTGTGCGTTTATTCGTGAAATAAATATGGATGCATATCACGCTGCGCCTTGGTCCTTCTCGTTCATGAACGATCGTGACAGAAGATCCCACCAATCCTGGATCAAGCAGCGTGACGAGGAGAGAGGATGGACTTGGGAGGAGATGAGAGAGAGGCTGGCAAGAAGTATGGAGGCCCTGATCACGGTGGAGAGACAAGCCCAAAAAAAATTGGGGGGCTCACGCCGTGGACGACGAGGCAGCAGGAGGCCGCGACAGGGCGGTTCCGCTGGTTAGCAGAGGAGGCCACCAGATTAGGGGGGCCATTGGTTCAGAGGGAGCAGAAGGAAAGTGTAGAGGCACGGCGAGAGGAGCTGGTTAGGCAGCAGAAGGAGCGGGGGTTAATGAAGGAACCCAGTCCCGCTCCTCGCACCAATCAAGTGGTGCGTGTCGCCAGTCCGGTCCGGCCCGTTCCTGCTTCCCGCACTAAGCCAGTGGTGTGTGTTCCCAGTACGGTTCGGCCCGTTCCTGCTCCTCGCATCAAGCCAGTGGTGCGCGTCGCCAGCCCGGCCCGGCCTGTTCCTGCCCCTCGCACAAAGCCAGTGGTGCGCGTCGCCAGCCCGGCCCGGCCTATTCCTGCTCCTCGCATCAAGCCAGTGGTGCGCGTCGTCAGCCCAGTCCGGCCCGTTCCTGCTCCCCGCACCAAGCCAGGGGTGCGCGTCGTCAGCCCAGTCCGGCCCGTTCCTACTCCCCGCACCAAGCCAGTGGTGCGTGTGTCCAGTCCGGCACGGCCCGTGCCTGTTCCACCGGTGCCTGGTCCGGCACCGGTCAGCTGCTCCACTCCGGAGCCAGAGCAATCCGCTCCACCGGGGTCCAGTCCAGCTCCGGTCAGCGGCTCCACTCCGGAGCCAGAGCAGTCCGCTCCACCAGTGCCTGATCCAGTTCCGGTCAGCGGCTCCACCCCGGAGCCAGAGCAGTTCGATCCAACGTCGTCGGGTCCAGCTCCAGTCAGCGGTTCCAGTCCAGACCCAGACGTCAGCCCCTCTCCAGGTTCGGGGTCTCCCACACCAGGGTCCAGACAGGGCGTGGTACTTTGTGGGAGGAAGGAGAGAGGAAGCAGCGCGCCAAGGTCCAGACCAGACCAGGGGCGCAACGGGGAGGTGGAGAGTAAGTGGTGGTCACACCCGGAGCCGGATCCGCCTCCGAGGCGGAATGCCCACCCGGCCCCTACCCTGTTAGGTTTATGTGGCGCGGTCGGAGTCCGCACCTTTGGGGGGGGATACTGTCACGCCCTGACTCTAGGGACTTGTATTGGTTGAGTCAGGGTGTGTATTTTCTGTGTTGGGTTTGTCTATGTTAGTTTCTAGATCGTGTAGATCTATGTTGGCCAGGGTGGTTCCCAATCAGAGGCAGCTGTAGCTCGTTGTCTCTGATTGGGGACCATACTTAGGTAGCCTGTTGGCACTAGTGGGTTGTGGGATCTTGTTCCGTGTGAGGTATGTTATTTGTCTACCTTGGACGTCACGTTTCGTTTGTTGTTTTGGTTGTGCGTTTATTTGTGAAATAAATATGAATGCATATCACGCTGCGCCTTGGTCCTTCTCGTTCATGAACGATCGTGACATCGTGTGACCCAAGCTGGGGGTCACAGTCGTGTGTTCAAGTCAAGATGCTGATGGGAACAAGGAGCTCCTCCCTGACGGTGATGAGAGGCACAGGCTATACCTCCGTAGGACAGGGTGGAGCACAGACTGATATGGGGTGGGGGGGGGGGGGCAGTTAGGGGAAATTAAGGGCTTTCACACCGTATGTTCTTTCTTAGCCCTGGGCTAAGCCAACAAGTGTGCAGTCTGAATGTGGCTTAGCCTAAGAGTTGTAGCATATTGAGAATTATCTCGGACTCTGAACAACAAACAGGCTAAGCCGCAATGAAGCGATATCCCCATAGCTGTTTATGGTTTAGCTCTAGTCCAGGCAAATAGCCATCCCCATCAGGGTTGGGTTTATTTCCATTTCAATGCAGTTAATTCAGGAAGCAACCTGACATTCCAATTCAAATTCAGTTTACACTTCCTGACTGAATTGAAATCGACCCCAAATCCTGACCCCCTATGTTGACACTGGTGAATGGAGACCAGCATGGCCAGTTTATTGACGCTAAGAGCGGCATACTTTTCCTGCTTGACACCAATCTCCCAGGACTGGCCAAAAAACAATATTTCCCCCGTCTGACACAGGCCTCCTTCAATACCAGATGAAATCCCATTCTCCCTAAGAGAAGGAGGGTTGGTTGTGTTGCTGCTTACATGGAGGGAAATAAACAGAAGAAAAAGAACCATCTGTAGGTCAAAGGACTTAGTCTTTAACTTTCTATAACACACAGTTTATCAATTCAACATCTATCAAAGGCGTAGATAGATTTTAACTACAAGATCAAAACGCACTAAAACCAAGTCAGTCATTGGAGAAGGAACCAAGCAGCGCTATTTAGCCTATGCATGTAACACCCCGGCCCGTGTCGAAAAATCGTGAAAATCGTTTAGAGGCAGAGAGAGTTTTAGGAAGGCTCGTCTTCCAGTCTACCATTTGGGGAATTTGCCCTTCTAAGTGAGTACTAGCATGCTTCCTGTCTGCATCATAACTCACCAAAAGCAGAACTGAGCAGAGCAGAACTGCCATTAAGTCAAGCAGCACCAACTGGAAGACAAAAATAAACTCTGGAATAATTTATCTGCTCTAAGGTAGTGCAGTAGAGGAAGCACAAGAGAATAACAGAACTATTAGAGTAGAACGAAGAACTAACAGCTGATGAAAGCCATGCACAAACATCACCAGCTTCAGACTGACTTGTTGCAAGGTTGTGTGTGTGTATGTGTGTGTTTGTCTCTCTGTGTGTGTGTGTGTGTGTGTGTGTGTGTGTGTGTGTGTGTGTGTGTGTGTCTGTGTCTGTGTCTGTGTCTGTGTCTGTGTGTCTCTGTGTGTGTGTGTCTGTGTGTGTATTTGTAAGTTAGTCTCTGATGATAATGATAATAGAAATGTTCCATACTCCCAGAGGGATCTGTAAATTGCCAGGCAAAATGTCAGACTATAGATGATGTTATAGCACTGCATTCATGACTGCTGATAAAGAAGATAGCATTACATGCAGGGATTGACCCTACACTCTTAGAAAAAAGGGTTCCAATAGGGTTCTTCGGCTGTCCCCATAGGAGAACCCTTTTTGGTTCCAGGTAGAACCCTTTTTGGTTCCAGGTAGAACCCTTTTTGGTTCCAGGTAAAACCCTTCTAGGTTCCATGTAGAACCGTTGAACCCTCTGTGGAAAAGGTTCTACATGGAACCCAAAAGTGTTCTACCTGGAACCAAAAAGGGTTATCCTATGGGGACAGTTGAAAAACCCTTTTAGGTTCTAGATAGCACCTTTTTTTCTAAGAGTGTATTGCCTGGGGCAAGTGACCTGAGCAGTTATACAAGTTGAGCCTGCTCTGAGGTTGCCCCCATTGGACAGGTGATTTTTTTCTATCCTGATAACAACCAAAATGCAAAGAATTCCAGTAGTCCAGTCTTTCTGTTTTTCCCCCTGTGTGTAGGTGAAAATAGCTACTTATTTTTATTTATTTTTCGGACAAGTGAAGTGGACGTAATCTTCGGGCAACCAAAAAATACTCCTGACTTGCCCAATGTGCAAGTAAGTGCCTTTCATATTATCATAATGAAATACAGATTAGACATGATCATAATTCAGCACCAGGAATCTTCTACACCTATTTAATGTTATCCAGTCCGACCAGACATCAGAAGATCCATTCTATGGAACCCCTACCTGTCCCAGACCTGCTGTTTTCAACTCTTAATGATCGGCTATGAAAAGCCAACTGAGATTTATTCCTGATTATTATTTGACCATGCTTGTCACTTATGAACATTTTTGAACATCTTGGCATGGTTCTGTTATAATCTCCACCCGGCACAGCCAGAAGAGAACTGGCCACCCCTCATAGCCTGGTTCCTCTCTAGGTTTCTTCCTAGGTTTTGGCCTTTCTAGGGAGTTTTTCCTAGCCACCGTGCTTCTACACCTGCATTACTAGCTGTTTGGGGTTTTAGGCTGGGTTTCTGTACAGCACTTCGAGATATTAGCTGATGTACGAAGGGCTATATAAAATAAAATTGATTGATTGATTGATTCTCATCAGCAGGCAGAAGCTGACAACCATTTTGATGCTGAAACAATGACTACCACTCACAGAGTCCCGTCAATGCATTTAATAACAGGTGCTAGCTAATGTATTTCTGATTACATATGGCATGTATATTAATAAGAAAACCTCAAGATAATCTATTCTGTCATGCAAGTGCCTTGACATGTCACCTTGGACCCGTTCTATAACCTTTTGGTCTCTGATCAAAATAACATTCCATTCTAATATTGATAAGTACATAAAAAAATATTTGGCAGACGCTCTAATCCAAAGCGATTTACAGCAGTGAGTACCTACATTTTCATACTGGTCCACCGTGGGAATCGAACCCACAACCCTGGCGTTGCAACCGCTATACTCTACCAACTGAGCCACACGGGACCTAGAGGTAGCTGTCGAATTGTATTGAGGCGGGCCAAACCGCTTTTCCATCGAACTCCTGCCATAGACTAGACCTATTATTGACAGTTTGCGCACGTGCTGTTGAATTGTTGCATCCAGTAAGTCATTTTCGATGTCATAAACATTTGTAGGACATAATAAAGCATCATTCAAAACATTCGTATTTGCAAAAATCGCACGTACGCTGGCAATATCACATGCCGTATTGTCTAGGCTTCGTTGACAAGAGTAGAGTAATCTGACTTCATGTAACGTGCAACAGATAGCAACATAATGACAATTGCCATTTCCGCTACATTGTATCATCGATTGACAGCGGTCGTCACTAGTTACCACATCCACAAAGTCATAAACCCCACCTATTTCTACAATTCATCTTCTTAAAATGTGATTTTAAACCTAACCCTAACCAAACTACTAACCTTATGCCTAACCTTAACCTTATATTAAAACCAAAAAGCTCATTTTGGTTTTCATGAAGTTTTACGATAGACTTTATGGATGTGCTATCTAGTGGAAACCCTTGACAGCCGACAACAAAGTTGTAATTGAAGGACCTGTCACAAGATTCTAATATACAGTAAACCACATTTCCGTTATTACTCACGTTCCAAGGACTTCTTTGAACTCGAACACCTTCTTGATATCATCGACATTCTTTTTCCAAGATCCCCCCCCCACAGACTCTCCGTTGTCACTCGCCATGTCGTCACGGTGAACAGACGTGAGAAGATTAGAAGTACCGCTTTTACAAAGCAGGTCACCTTCTCGTGCTGACTCAGTGTGGGGATGGTCCCCCGTCTCGTGCCGACAAAAGTAGGACTGAATAAGAGTTTCTTCCTGATTGTCGCCCAGTTAGTTCTACCTTGCGTTGCTCAGCCCATCCATTCAACCGCTGCGCTGCGAAGGCAAAGGTGTCCTACTCTACAGTTGGCTACAGCCCTACCACCAGTTACACGTAGCAGCCTACCTACAGGTTATAACACTGGCCTAATCTCTGACGTAACAGACTGGGAGCTCCTTCGTTATTCTGTCTCCTTTGCTTTGCAACAATTAATTATAGCTCTCCGGATTCTGTTTAGGATATGTTACTTGACAGAAAGATGACTCCGGTTGGTGTCGGTCTGAACTGAAACGCTATTCTATTGAGTCACGCTGTCTGCCTGCTGACCGCCCCTTCGGTTGTTATAGCAATAAGGAGTGGGTGGCTGGGGAGGCCGCTCTCCTCTCATGCCTATGTAGCTGAAAGTGTGCGTGATGAGGATGTATGAGTGAACGATTAGTGTTCGCATTGCACCAAATCCACGACCCATGTCATTGGAGTAAGTAACGGAGATGTACATTAATACAACTATGATGACAGTGAACTATGTTAAATCCTCACAACAAAATGACAACCCTGATGGAGTATTTCAAAATCCCCTGGCATTGCTTTTGCCCAAGGCCTGCCTACTTATGCATACAATAGAATGGATAACACATCCAACATGCATGGCCTCAGCCAATCCAAAAGGCTTGTTTGTCACAGTTCTCTGCATGCATGTGAAGCATTAGGCTACCAACTTGGCCCGTTTAGAATAGATCACATTCAACAGTCTTCTCCTATCTTAATTACTTATGAGTATCATTTTTATTTCCCAAAAACAAAAGGGACATAGACTAATCTCAGTAAACGGCAATGGTTGTCTATCTAGAAAACCAATTAGATCTGTTAAAGTGTCAGAAAATCTAAAAAGGAAGTGAAATGAGTCTCCTGTTCTATTACAAGGTGTTAATGGGATGGTGGAGCCTCTCCTGTCTGTTTCCCTGGACAGACTGATTCATCTCTGGGCCCCTGAATCCCAAATCAACCCCTTGCTACTACACCCTGAATCCCAAATCAACCCCTTGCTACTACACCCTGAATCCCAAATCAACCCCTTGCTACTACACCCTGAATCCCAAATCAACCCCTTGCTACTACACCCTGAATCCCAAATCAACCCCTTGCTACTACACCCTGAATCCCAAATCAACCCCTTGCTACTACACCCTGAATCCCAAATCAACCCCTTGCTACTACACCCTGAATCCCAAATCAACCCCTTGCTACTACACCCTGAATCCCAAATCAACCCCTTGCTACTACACCCTGAATCCCAAATCAACCCCTTGCTACTACACCTTGAATCCCAAATCTTCTTTGGCCGCAATTCCTTCCAGTTCTCTGCTGCCAATGACTGGAACAAATTGCAAAAATCTCTGAAGCTGGAGACACTTATCTCCCTCACTAACTTTAAGCATCAGTTGTCAGAGCACCTTACCGATCACTGCACCTGTACACAGCCCATCTGAAATTAGCCCGCCCAACTACCTCATCCCTATATTGTTATTTATTTTGCTCATTTGTACCCCAGTATCTCTATTTGCACATCATCTCTTGCACATCTATCATTCCAGTGTTAATACTAATTGTAATTATTTTGCACTATAGCCTATTTATTGCCTTACCTCCATAACTTGCTACATTTGCACACACTGTGTATATATATGTATTTCTGTTGTATTTTTGACTTTGTTTTACCCCATATGTAACTCTGTGTTGTTGTTTTTATAGCACTGCTTTGCTTTATCTTGGCCAGGTCGCAGTTGTAAATTAGAACTTGTTCTCAACTGGTTTACCTGGTTAAATAAAGGTGAAATAAAATAAAATAAAAATCAACCCCTTGCTACTACACCTTGAATCCCAAATCAACCCCTTGCTACTACACCTTGAATCCCAAATCAACCCCTTGCTACTACACCTTGAATCCCAAATCAACCCCTTGCTACTACACCCTGAATCCCAAATCAACCCCTTGCTACTACACCTTGAATCCCAAATCAACCCCTTGCTACTACACCCTGAATCCCAAATCAAGCAGTAGTAACGCAGCAGTCTGACGCTTTAGGCCATGCCCAGAAACAATCCCTGGCACCTACCCCCTAAACACAGGATTCAGGGTCAGATTGAATCCTGTCTCACAGAACAGACTGTGTTTTCTGGGCAGACCTGCATCCCAAATGAGGGCCTAGCCCCTACAACCAGACACCTGTGGAGATCTGAGAGGATTTTATGGGTGTAAGCAAGGAGATAAGCAATATGGCAACAATTCCACTTGTCTCATGAGTAAGATGGATTTACTACCATATTGCTTACACCAATCCTATCAGAAGGGCTTAGTGGGTAGGGGCTGATTTGGATTCCTAGTACAGTTGAGTCACCCTAAAGAAGCTCAAGGATGCTACTATATTACTGACAATAGGAAGAACAGAGGAATTACAAGACTAGGTCTAACATCTGCTATAGATAACCAGCAGAAATCTTCCCACAACATATGCACAACTGTCTGAGAATAGTATCTAGTGTGATATAGTGTTATGTTGTAATAACATGGAAGGTAGCTACTGAAAGGAAACTAAATGAAAAGGAGACGTGTGTTATGCAGGGGTGAACTGCCTAAAAAAAGATCCAATGTAACCGTTTTTTATCTCAATATCACCATTTCTGGGTAACAATTAAAGTACCCTACTGTGATTGTTTTCAATTAAAGTTGTCAAAAAGAAACAAAAATAGCTTCTTAGCAAAGAGCAATTTCTCAAGCAAGAATTTTGCTAGGACTGTCTAGGAATGGTCTGAGTATGGCATTAGTTTTATACCACTAGATAGTAAATTAAAACTCTAATCCAGTAATGGTCAGTTTTCACATTGCGCTTTTAAAATCTAAACCTGCAGCAGTAAAGACAGAATCCACAACAAATGCAACCTTCTGAAAATGAAACAGAAATACTACTAAGATGGGACTAATATGACTAATTTGTTGAGAAATAGCAACCCTAACTTTCCTAAATATATATTAAATAGCCGTGGTGCTGAAAGTGCATTTGTGCAGAAGTTGTTCGGAAATAGTGTTTTTTCACAATCTAAAACAAAATGAAAGGCTTTGGATTTCTACACACAAACAAAAATACACCAAATAATATTTTCAAGTTAAAATGTCCCATTTTAACAGTATTTTGACATTTTATTTTTTATAACAAACTGATGTTGAGGCTGACATTTAAACAGTAGAAAAACTACAGCAACTCATGCATAGACAACACTGATGAATGCCTAAGCCCTTTTGATTGACAACCTGAGACAATCTTCTACCTTGAAGAAACAAGATGATAAACTGAACTAGATGATAGTCATATGTCAGGTCACTGAAATCAAATCATAATGCTCTGCTGTGTGGCTATATGATCAATCAAAAATGAATTTATAAAACAATGATGCCGTAAACTTAGTGTCTAACGCCTTGATTCAATCTGAACCATATTTAAGGTTTTGCTCTTTTTCAGTACCCTAACAACGCCCTAAAGCCAGACTGAATCGCGAACAGTGAAACAAGTTAAACAAATGTGAAAACGGAGCTGAATTCAGTCTGGATTTCCAGGCTAGAGAAGAGATGTCATGTGGTTTTACTGGAGCTTCATGAACTAGAGCGTCCATCTTGGGACCCAGTGGTTCCAGTGTCTCAGGAGGAGAAGGTAGCGGTGAGGACGGCCTCGTTCTGCTGCTGGTGGAGCGCTCCGATGCCCACAGCCGGGGCGGGCAGAGCAGGCCGACTGACCAATCGAAGCTGGGGGGAGAAAATAAATGCACGGTTAATATTTAGTCTCACTCACCAGACTCATGGCACTTCACCCATGTGGGAGACACTGTGAGAACAGACTAGATAACGTCCAAAGATTTCTAACTCATTGTGTCCTTATGTCCCAAATAGGGAGGAAGGAGATTAGCCTAAGTAAGTTAGCATTCAAGGTAAGTAATATCCAAAGATGTAAACCCAGTTAAATCTATACTGTGTTTTCCTGGTCCTTTAGACAGGGGCAGGACGTGCATAGCCGTGATGTAATGGTAAAACTCCCCAGCACAAGTCATTTATCCGACTCCCCACCGCAGACCGGATTTCTAAACTGTCTCAATAAAAGTGTCAAACATCCACACAAATACAACCAACCAATGACAGGGACAGGGGCTCACCTTGCAGGCCAGCTGCTTCTCAAACCTGGGGGCCACAAACGACCAGGGGCCCATGTTCTGAGGCTCTTCCTGACTCCACACGAACTCTGTATGGAAGACGCACAAAAAAAACAAACAGTCAGTGACCATTCATATTGATTTAATGCTGCCGCAGAGAAGTAAAGGGACCAGATGGCTTCTGTGGTAAGGGCCAGTTTCTCAGAGCAGAGCATAGTCCTGGAGGAAAAAAGCATGCTCCATGGATAATTTCCATTGGAATAGCTTTTTAGACCAGGACGAGACTTAATCTGTGTCTGGGAAACCAGCCTATGGTGTCTGTGGTAAGTAGTGATGACCAGTGTGGTCCAAGCCAGTTGAGGTTGAGGTCAGGTCAGGGTACCTTAAGTATTGGTGTACTTGGATAAAAGCCACTGCTAAGCGGCCATTTTAGACTTAGATACTCTCCCCTGCACCTTAGGAGACTTCTGCCCTGTGTACATAGTCATGGCACACTGGTCACTTTAATAATGTTTACATACTGTTTGAGCCACTTCATATGTATATACTGTATTCTAGTCAAGGCTCATCCTATATAACTACTGCAGTACACACCTTTTCTATTCATCTACTGTCCATAATGTCTATACACACCGTCATCTACATATATATTTATATTCCGGACTCTGACATTGCTCGTTCTAATATTTCTTAATTCCTTTCTATACATTTTTGGGATTTTTGTGGATTGTTTTGTATTGTTAGGTATTACTGCACTGTTGGGGAGCTAGAAACAAGCATTTTGCTGCACCTGCAATAACATCTGCGAAATATGTGTACGTGACCAATACATGATGCTATATTTTTTTGATCGTAGTGTCTGCGGTAAGTAGTGGCCAGGTCAGGTATAGTCTACCTTTAGCGTTGGTGTACTTGTTTAGCTCCTGCTGCAGGGCCTCTAGAGGGAAGGGACACAGCTCCTCCAGTCTGATCAGTGCTGTGGTCTGACTGGCGGCTGACGCCTCCCTCTGCTTCAACAGGGCATAGTAGTGCTTCCCTGAGCACACCACCACCCGCTGGACACTACAGGGATAGCAGGACAACAGGAGGAGGATTATTATCAAACCCGAGCAATATTATACACAGTGTACAAAACATTAGGAACACCTGCTCTATCCATGACAGACTGACCAGGTGAATTCAGGTGAAAGCTGTGACGCCTTACTGATGTCACTTGTTAAATCCACATCAGTGTAGATGGAGGAGACAATTGAGACATGGATTGTGTATGTGTGCCATTCAGAGGGTGAATGGGCAAGACAAAAGATTAAAGTGCCTTTGAACAGGGTATGGTAGTAGGTGCCAGGCGCACCGTTTTGAGTGTGTCAAGAACTGTAACGCTGCTGGGCTTTTCACACTCAACAGTTTCCTGTGTGTATCAAGAATGGTCCACCACCCAAAGGACATCTAGCCAACTTGACACAACGGTGGGAAGCATTGGAGTGAACATGGGCCAGCATCCCTGTGGAATGCTTTCGACACCTTGTAGAGTCCATGCCCCGACGAATTGTGGCTGTTCTGAGGACAAAAGGGGGTGCAACTCAATATTAGGAAGGTGTTCCTACTCAAACTTTTTGGAACCATGGCACACCTTGACGGGATATACAATTCTGCGGCAAACCTAAGATTTTCCCTTTAAATTGATTTAGTGGTAATGACCTCCATCTTATCTGATCCATACTGCAAATCATCGATTATCTGTGACAAACGTTTTTATATAGAATAAATAGGGTTTATTTTAAATGTTTTCATAGTTCCTTACTCATGATGGTTAATTTGTGTGTACCCCTTTAAGAGCATCCCGAGAATCTGCCCAGAAAAAAAATATATATAGGTCTTTAGTTTTGAACAGTGTGGGCTACAGACGAGCTGGTTTTTTTCATTGTAAAGTTGCGACCACAGGCACCAAGCCATGCTCCGGTTGTTTCTATGGCAGAGGCTGTGGTATAGCTAAGCCCAGAACCATATATTAAGAAATAAATGACTCTGGCTAAGCCTAATCAGAGTAAAATCCTGATAGATTAATTATTAATGACTAATTATTACACCCTGAAACTGTGTATAATGTGTTAGAAATGTGTGAGTGTAGGACCAGTAAAGGCTATGGCATTGAGCCACTATTTAGCAATGTGAGTAAGAGTTAGGCCAGACAACAAAGACAACTGAGAAACTAAGATAAAGAGGCCTCCCAATTTAGGGAGGGGAGAAACTGTTATGAAAACATGGTGCAGAATATTATGACAACGGCAATAACTGAGTAATGCAGGGAGTAGGATATGTGTGTGTGTGTGTGTGTGTGTGTGTGTGTGTGTGTGTGTATGTACAGTGGGGAGAACAAGTATTTGATACACTGCCGATTTTGCAGGTTTTCCTACTTACAAAGCATGTACAAAGCATGTAGAGAGCATGTAGAGGTCTGTAATTTTTATCATAGGTACACTTCAACTGTGAGAGACGGAATCTAAAACAAAAATCCAGAAAATCACAAGTAATTAATTTGCATTTTATTGCATGACATAAGTATTTTATCACCTACCAACCAGTAAGAATTCCGGCTCTCACAGACCTGTTCGTTTTTCTTTAAGAAGCCCTCCTGTTCTCCACTCATTACCTGTATTAACTGCACCTGTTTGAACTTGTTACCTGTATAAAAGACACCTGTCCACACACTCAATCAAACAGACTCCAACCTCTCCACAATGGCCAAGACCAGAGAGCTGTGTAAGGACATCAGGGATAAAATAGTTGACCTGCACAAGGCTGGGATGGGCTACAGGACAATAGGCAAGCAGCTTGGTGAGAAGGCAACAACTGTTGGCGCAATTATTAGAAAATGGAAGAAGTTCAAGATGACGGTCAATCTCCCTCGATCTGGGGCTCCATGCAAGATCTCACCTCGTGGGGCATCAATGATCATGAGGAAGGTGAGGGATCTGCCCAGAACTACACGGCAGGACCTGGTCAATGACCTGAAGAGAGCTAGGACCACAGTCTCAAAGAAAACCATTAGTAACACACTATGCCGTCATGGATTAAAATCCTGCAGCGCACGCAAGGTCCCACTGCTCAAGCCAGCGCATGTCCAGGCCCGTCTGAAGTTTGCCAATGACCATCTGGATGATCCAGAGGAGGAATGGGAGAAGGTCATGTGGTCTGATGAGACAAAAATAGAGCTTTTTGGTCTAAACTCCACTCGCCGTGTTTGGAGGAAGAAGAAGGATGAGTACAACCCCAAGAACACCATCCCAACCGTGAAGCATGGAGGTGGAAACATAATTCTTTGGGGATGCTTTTCTGCAAAGGGGACAGGACGACTGCACCGTATTGAGGGGGAGGATGGATGGGGCCATGTATCGCGAGATCTTGGCCAACAACCTCCTTCCCTCAGTAAGAGCATTGAAGATGGGTCGTGGCTGGGTCTTCCAGCATGACAACGACCCGAAACACACAGCCAGGGCAACTAAGGAGTGGCTCCGTAAGAAGCATCTCAAGGTTCTGGAGTGGCCTAGCCAGTCTCCAGACCTGAACGCAATAGAAAATCTTTGGAGGGAGCTGAAAGTCCGTATTGCCCAGCGACAGCCCCGAAACCTGAAGGATCTGGAGAAGGTCTGTATGGAGGAGTGGGCCAAAATCCCTGCTGCAGTGTGTGCAAACCTGGTCAAGACCTACAGGAAACGTATGATCTCTGTAATTGCAAACAAAGGTTTCTGTACCAAATATTAAGTTCTGCTTTTCTGATGTATCAAATACTTATGTCATACAATGTGATTTTCTGGATTTTTGTTTTAGATCCCGTCTCTCACAGTTGAAGTGTACCTATGATAAAAATGACAGACCTCTACATGCTTTGTTAGTAGGAAAACCTGCAAAATCGGCAGTGTATCAAATACTTGTTCTCCCCACTGTATGTGTGTATGCATGTGTGTATATGTGTGTGTGTGTGAACTGATGGTCAGTAGAGCAGTTTTAGAGTGGAAAACTACAGCCCGCCAAACAGAGGGGAGGGATTTTTTTGTATGACGTATGAGTATAAAAGATGGACTCTGAAATTGTGATGGCAGAATTCTCAATGAATAAATATCTCTGACTATGCAGACCGGGACTCTGGCCGTTACTTAAATCCCAAAAGACTTACAACCTTTTGGGAGACGCACAGAGACACTGAAATAGTTTGTTAAATAATTCACGTAACAGCTTGGTCCTTCTGAGCCGGACTCCAATACCCTGTTTCTGTCATTCCAGGTAACTCTGAAAACCGTAGACGGGCAAATGATACATTCGTAAATAGAATGTCCTGCCCTTTGACATTAAGGGTTAAAACAGGCCAGAGGACACCTGATTAATGACAGAGACGGTGACGGAATCCAAACCTACATTGAATCTCGGCTGCAAGGATAAGGTCAGTAGTCTTTATTCATTACTTGGTGAAATTGATTTGAGAACTTGCTAAAATATTGAAAAGTAGCAAATTGATCAATGCGTAGCCATTTTAAGTGAAATGTAGGGGACTGTCAGGAATGATCAAGATGACATTGTGGGGATAGATTCCTCCGTAGAGTAGGAGATAATTCTGGGGGACTAGTCAACCTGTTGGTGGGTCCGTAACGATTCACGGTAATAGGCCATTACCAAATAAAAACTACCCGGTGTTGAAATAGAAGGAACTATTAAAAGTACACCTATGGGATGTAACCTGTAAGAGATTATAGAACAGTCAACAAATAATCCGGGTTAAACAAATACAAAAAGTACACCAGAAGGAATTAAAATAGCATGTGTGAGAAATAGAATATTAGTAAAGTCAAAAGTCACAAACAACTGTAGATTTTGCTGTAACTCTATCCGTTCTGGAGCCTTATAAACTCCGGGTTACCGATGGTGTTAACCAATAATCATGTAAGGTTGTATACGTGTGAGACCTAATGTTTGCTCAAAAGTCACATCTATGAATAATTCCAGGTGGTTGTATAGAGGAGGGAGAACCCATTCCTGTTGTATGAGACTGTCAGGAATTATCAAGATTACATTGTGGGGATAAATCCCTCTGTAAAGTATGAGATAATTCTGGGGGACTAGTCAAGATTACATATACAGGAAGGGGTGATTCAAGGTGTTGTTGTGTGAAGCTGTTTTGAATTACTTGTTAAATTGACTTGTTATATAGAAGGTGGCTAAGGGATTTTTAACAGTACCAACCATGGGGGGCAAATCCTCACAAGAGGTCCCAGAATTTACTGGGGACGAGAAATACTTGATGTAATTAAAATGGAATCCAGGGATAGAAGAAATCTCCATTATGTAACCAGGTGGAGGGAGAGGTATGGTTTTGAGGGACGTCTAGATGCAGATTAACTCGAATCCATGCTTAAACAGATACATAAGGTGTGTAAAGGAGAAATAAGCAGTGAGAGAGAGAGAGAGTAGGAGGGGGCCATTACACACTGATAGCCTTACCTAATCTATTGGCGGGGAATGAAAGGGGCCCAAGCAACCTTAGATGTATACAGTAATAATAAAAATATGCCATTTAGCAGACAGACCATGAACACAGAGGACGTGGCCAGAGCGGTAGAAGGAATTACCCACCCCAAAACAGGAATAGTAAGGTTTGGGCTGCCGTTAGAGGGCAGTGGGTTTCAGGGGATGCCCAGAGGACACTTTTGCCATGGGCCGATCACGGAGAGTATGTTGGGAAAATAACTGAATTGTGTAATAGCCTCAGAGAGACATGCAATCCATCATGAGCAGAATAACAGACAGGACAGAGCCAAGAAAGAAGAGGAAGATGCAGAGTAACTAATTGCCACTCTGGGAGAGATGGCGGGTAGAACTAGAAACTTAGGAGAGAGGAGATAAGGCAGGAAAGAGTGAAGGCCACGGGGGGAGAATAGGGGCTTTAACTGTAACAAGGGAGGGCACTTCGCCAAAGAATGTGAGGCCCCGTGTAAATACTGTGGCAAGATAGGCCATAACTTTTCCCGCTGCAAACATAAAGGAGAGGGCAAGAAGGGAAACCGGGGAGAGAAAAGAGAGAAAAGAGAGAAGAGAGAGAGAGAAGTCCATCCCCCAGCTTTGAGCGTGAGGAAGAGGAAGATAAGGCATGACTAGTCCTTGAGGGAGAAATAGTAGCCTCTAGTGAGGGGAAGACTAAGGAGCCCTTTGATCCAAATTGTGAGGTGTTTGAATTGGCTACTATTGACTTAGCACTTCAACAGGAACAGAAACCTTATTTAACATTGACAGTAATGGGTAAGAAAATTAAATTCCTTTGTGATACGGGAGCCTGCAGGACA
Source organism: Coregonus clupeaformis (assembly GCF_020615455.1). Classification (NCBI taxonomy): domain Eukaryota; kingdom Metazoa; phylum Chordata; class Actinopteri; order Salmoniformes; family Salmonidae; genus Coregonus; species Coregonus clupeaformis. Next base: position 9,389,726 of record NC_059210.1, read on the forward strand.
GCAATCTGTGCAACAGACAAGCCAGATGGAGTCAGGATTGATGGGGAGAAAATCATAGTGCGATCTGCCTCTGGTCATCAATTTATTGAAAGGTTATCAGCCCCAATAACCCTAAAACATGACCAATCAGGAGGAGAGGCAACCATACCCGTCCTGATATCTAAGCTGTGTCCGGTAAATTTACTAGGACGTGATGTAATGACTAAATTGAATGTGGCCGTCATTTCCAGAGAGGGGAATGAAAGTACACATAGTCAAAGACAATATGGTGGTCTGTGGGGAAGGGGAGCCATGTTATTGGTATAGGCAAGATTTGTTAAGGGGGGGAATAACTGATATTCCCGAACCTTGATGGAACTTGCTGATGATGTAGTACCAGGCCCCACTAAAATGTCCCCCGATGACCTACACTGTACTCTCTGGTATAACAAACACCCAGGTCCAGATGCAATCTATGAGGAAGCATTATTTAAAACCACAGAAAGGACTATAGCCTTGAAATGGTTTCACTATGACAACACCCACGCAGCAGTGGAGGTGGAACTAGGGCCCCAAAGTTCAGGGAAAGATGGAGCCCACATGTGTCCCTAGCAAAGGAGCCAGCAGAGGACTGGAAAGACATGGGCCAGTGGGTATCCAAGGGTAAGAGGATCACTGATTGGGTCAATATTGTGAGTGGCGATCAACACAGCCCATCCACAGATAGTACATTTAGATGAGAATAGCAGATGCTGAGGAGAGGAATACCTGTTGACAGAACAACAGGAGTCAGACTTAAAAGAAGTTCCAGAGCATTTGTGGTCCCGGGGTCCAGCAGACGTAGGATTAATAAAAGGGGTAATTCCAGTACAGGTGATACCCACATCTAATCATAGGCCGTATCAGAAGCAATACCCTATGAAACCAGAAGCAATAAAAGGTTTGCAGTTTACCAAGAGTAGATTGGGAGGGACCTTGAGGGAGGGCCAATTCTCGGGGAGATAGTGAGACCAGAAACAAAGGTGCAGTGTCCTGGAAATCACAGTCTGTTTTGTTTTTTTCAGTTCTGTTGGGAGTTCATTTGATGATGGGGTTTTGTGTTGAATTAGAGACAGTGAGACTATTAGTCAATACCTAGGAGACAAGAGAGGTTACGGTAGCAAAGACAGACAAGAAGGAAATGGTAATAGTGGAGACAGGAGTGAGTGGAAGTGTTACAATTGTGACAAAACGGGACATTTTGCTAGAGAATGTGAGGAACCGTGTAGTTACTGTGCAAGGAAAGGGCACCAGTTAAGAAACTGTAGGCAGAAAGGGAAGAGAGAAATCAGGAGTCCTCATGACCTGGCTGTTTGGTTGTTGTTTTTTAATTGGGGTTTTCAAATAAAAAACAACACACCTAGTATGATGTTTATAAAGGGTTGTTGTTTCAATTTTGGGGGGTTTTCAGCAGGTCAAGGGTGATAGGTCTTGGAGGAGCACACAGTGAATTTTATGGAGTTTTTCGGTTTTGGCTGAGTTTGGGGTATATATGATTTCTTATGAGAATGAATGTCATGAGGACTTAATGAACACTTGGGATAAGTAACATTTATGAAATATTTAGAATAATGGTAATGTTTGGTATACTATGGGATGGAACAGTTCGTTGAATAATTTCAATTGCCTCTGAACTCTGTTTTAACTTTCTGGTGTTACTTACCAAGTTGAGGGTAATTTATAATACTGTGAAAAGTGTGAGGAAGATTATAATTTGGTAATAATATATTTGATTTGAACCATAAAATAACAGAAGAGAGAGAGAGCTTTCCCTGAATGAGGGATACCTGTTGCTAGTCAATTGTACTAATCTTGGATTACTTTTACGGGATAGAAGTAAGTTGAGGTATTATCAAATGTTGTCATTTAAATTTCATTTTTAGTATGCTTTAATAAACAACAAGTTGGTATTTAAATTAATGCAATGAGCTGCAGTAATCAGAGGAAGGCACAATCTAATGCGAAACAGCTATTACCTAGATCATTTATTTAGTAATGAGATCAGGAAGTGGGAGGAGCAATAAAGAAGCAAGGGACAGTCTAAAAAAAATAAAAAAAATAAGGGATGGCGATTGGATGATAAATTACCAATATTACCTAAGTGATTGTTTAGGTAGGTGGTAATATTGACACATGGGCAGTGACGTGTCAAAAGGAGGGATGGATGGTAGAGCAGATTAGACAACACTTTGTTGCATATGGGATTACTAATTATATAAAAAATAAAATAAAATAAAACTTTTGTTCAAGATGTGTTATCTGTGCTCAAAATAATCACCAGGGCAGACAAAGGGCACCTCAGGCTGAGTATCCTCCGGCTAAGTACCCTTTACAGCAATTGGAAATGGATTTTATAGAGTTATCACGGAGTGAAGGGAAGAAATTTAGAGTAACCCCAGATAAAGATGGGTTATCCCCCTTTGAGAAAGTGTTTGGAAGACCTTACAGAATGCCACAGTTGGCAGGACCAGACAGGCAGACATAGAACTAGAGAGCACCCTAGCAGAACATGTGAGAAGGTAGTTTATTAACCACACCTGTATGTCAGAGGTTTTGTGCCCCACAGGTGAACTAAAGGAGAAGGTAACCCACTCCATCCAACCAGGTGACTGGGTGTGGATCCAATCCTTAAAGAAGAAAAACTGTAAGCAGCCCCGTTGGGAAGGTCTATATCAGGTCCTGTTGGTGACGGCCTTCGCTGTAAGAATCGCCGAAAGATCCACCTGGGTGCATGTCACACACTGCAAAAAGGTAAACCCAGCTACACCTGACGAACAAACACAGAGTTAGGAGAAAGAACCGATCACCACTAGGGCTCGGGGGTTGGCTCCTTAACGAAGATTCCCTTACCCTGTCTGATCATCCCTGTGTGAGTTCGATAGAAGGTAAAGCAACGGGTTGGCCTCTGGCGTCTGACATGTTCTCAGGGCGAGGGTGGGGATTCACAGGTCTCCTGACGGTAGGTAGCTGTCTGATTGTGGGGGCCATATTCCTAACACACTCAAACCCTCCTGATCCGCCAGAAGTAGTAGTTAACCTAACACAAGTTGATAAAATAATACCTGAGCACAGTCTACGAAGGCATAGGAGACAGCTAGGACGTAGGGAAAGGGGAAGTACTAGGGACTGTAGGGAAGGACATCACCTTTTGAGGTCTTTGCGGACCAGTTGGGGAGTTGGGGACTACTGGCTGGTAGTATCGTAAAGGATGGGAGATATATATGTATGTCACCATGTACATCCTGGGACTATGTAGTTGCTCATACCGAGCGGGGGGGGATATGTCAATCTCCATACACAGTTTAAGGACAGGTGGAGTATTGTGAAAGTAGGGAATTATCAGAAATGGCAGTGCGACCCATATGAGGGTAGGTACTGTCTGAAAGTCCGAATTATGCTAAAACAGGTTACAGACCTGACAAGTGAGATATCCTCTTCAACTGGGGCACCCTATAGAGTAAACCTCTCTGAGGGAGGTAGTGAGACCGGGGCTGTGGTGAAGATAGTGCAAACTATAGACCTGAAGGAAGTTGTACAGGTGGAGACGGGGTATAGAGATCCTAACCTGTGGTTGGAATGGATTCAGTATACGGCAATAACTATGTCTAAAGAGGACTGTTATGCCTGTGGGACAGCCAAACCAAGGTTAACAACTACTTCGTTCCCCTTGACAGGCTTTAACTCTCCGTCAGGTTAAAATTGTTCAAGCCACCTGGGAATGTGGTGAAGGAGTCTTGTAGTAACTTGCACTATCTGTATCCCCCGATAACAAAGTCACCCCGACCTAGGTGGCCTCCGTTTGAAGTCTCAGGGGATTCTTATTATTGTTTTTCTAGGACTAGTAAGATAGGATACAGGGTAGGGCATCTTAGCTCCTGTTCCCACACAGAGAATGTCACAACTAAAGAGACCATGACTAATCTCTCCAATTTGTTGCAGCCAGAGGATTTTAGGAACCAAAATCAGGCCTGTGCTGACATCTGGTGGTTGTGTGGTGATAACAGATTGTGAACTCACCTACATACGCAAACAATCAAACGTGTCAGAGACTGGTGAGTTGTCACGTAGAAAGCGGGACCTCCTCCCGGGATCCTTTGATGAAAGGATATATATTGATGGGATAGGAGTACCTCGAGGGGTTCCAGAAGAATTCAAAGCTAGGAATCAGATCGCAGCTGGGTTTGAATCAAGTCTTTACTGGTGGTCAACAATTAATAAAAACGTAGATTGGATAAATTATATTTACTATAACCAGCAAAGATTTATAAACCACACTCGTGATGCAATAAAGGGATTGGCTGAGCAGACAGCGGCAACTAGCTTAATGGCATGGCAGAATATAATAGCTTTAGATATGCTTTTGGCTGAGCGGGGCGGAGTTTGTGTTCTGTTTGGATCTATGTGCTGTACTTTCATCCCCAACAATACAGCACCGGACGGGTCCGTGACCAAAGCGCTTCAGGGACTCACCACGCTGGCGAACGAACTGGCTGAGAATTCTGGTATTGATAGCTCCCTAAACGGTTGGTTTGATAACATATTTGGTAAATGGAAAACTATTGTTGTAACTATTCTGGGTGCAGTTATAGCTTCTATGGGTATACTTGTTCTTTGTGGATGTTGTCTTATTCCCTGTGTCCGAGGGTTGGTGAGCAAGGCGATGGAGAAGGCGGTTTCCCAACAGATGGTGAGATACGGCCCAATCCCGGACTCCGACCTAAGGAATGAAGGATATGACCTACCAGGCTTGGTGGAGGACGACGACGATCCAGATAGTTTGAGACTGGATGTTTTCCTAGAACTATAAATCTCTAGTTTAAAAGTTATTGTAATGATCTTTTGTGTATTAAAGTCTCGTTTTAAGTATGATGTACTAGTTACCATTGCTAAAAAGTAACGTTACGCTTTTAATCATGGGGTAACTCTGATGAACCTGTAATGTTTTTATATGCAAACCAACTTATATACTTCAATGAGTGTGATTCATTTCTATAACAACATATATTTTGTGGAATTGGGTGGAATTGATAGATTCATTATTACACCCTGAAACTGTGTATAATGTGTTAGAAATGTGTGAGTGTAGGACCAGTAAAGGCTATGGCATTGAGCCACTATTTAGCAATGTGAGTAAGAGTTAGGCCAGACAACAAAGACAACTGAGAAACTAAGATAAAGAGGCCTCCTAATTTAGGGAGGGGAGAAACTGTTATGAAAACATGGTGCAGAATATTGTGACAACGGCAATAACTGAGTAATGCAGGGAGTAGGATATGTGTGTGTGTGTGTGTGTGTGTGTGTATGTATGTGTGTATGCATGTGTGTATATGTGTGTGTGTGTGAACTGATGGTCAGTAGAGCAGTTTTAGAGTGGAAAACTACAGCCCGCCTACAGAGGGGAGGGATTTTTTTGTATGACGTATGAGTATAAAAGATGGACTCTGAAATTGTGATGGCAGAATTCTCAATGAATAAATATCTCTGACTATGCAGACCGGGACTCTGGCCGTTACTTAAATCCCAAAAAACCTTTTGGGAGACGCACAGAGACACTGAAATAGTTTGTTAAATAATTCACGTAACAAATCCCCACAGCATGAAGCTGCCACCACCATGCTTCACCGTAGGGATGGTGCCAGGTTTCCTCCAGACGTGACACTTAGCATTCAGGCCAAATAGTTCAATCTTGGTTTCATCAGACCAGAGAATCTTGTTTCTCATGGTCTGAGAGTCTTTAGGTGCCTTTTGGCAAACTCTAAGCGGCCTGTCATGTGCCTTTTACTGAGGAGTGGCTTCCGTCTGGCCACTCTACCATAAAGGCCTGTTTGGTGGAGTGCTGCAGAGATGGTTGTCCTTCCGGAAGGTTCACCCATCTCCACAGAGGAACTCTAGAGCTCTGTCAGAGTGACCATTGGGTTCTTGGTCACCTTCCAAGGCCCTTCTCCCCCGATTGCTCAGTGTGGCCAGGAGGCCAGCGCTAGGAAGAGTCTTGGTGGTTCCAAACTTCTTCCATTTAAGAATGATGGAGGCCAATGTGTTCTTGGGGACCTTCAATGCTGCAGAAGGTTTTGGTACCCTTCCCCAGATCTGTGCCTCGACACAATCCTGTCTCTGAGCTCTATGGACAATTCCTTCGACCTCATGGCTTGGTTTCTGCGCCGACATGCACTGTCAACTGTGGGACCTTATATAGACAGGTGTGTGCCTTTCCAAATTATGTCCAATCAATTGAATTTACCACAGGTGGACTCCGATCAAGCTGTAGAAACAGCTCAAGGATGATAATTGGAAACAGGATGCACCAGAGCTCAATTTCGAGTCTCATAGCAAAGGGTCTGAATACATGTAAATAAGGTATTTCTGTTTTGTTTTTGTTTTTGTTTTTTTGCAAAAAATTCTAAAAACCTGTTTATGCTTTGTCATTATGGGGTGTTGTGTGTAGATTGATGAGGAATATTTTTTATTTAATCCATTTTTGAATAAGGCTGTAACGTAAGAAAATGTGGAAACGGTCAAGGGGTCTGAATACTTTGCTTCTATCACATCATATAACCTTTTTTTGGTTCCATATTGAAATTATTTTTGGAGAGTGTACTATTTGATGGAGAGTGTACTATTTGGTGGAGAGTGTATTGTGGGTCCTTCTTTACCTTGCTGGTGTGGCTGAGGGGTCACCAATCACAGGCTTGAAATATGTTCCAGGAGCCATGTCAGCCAGACTGGATGTTGCTCCCTACAGGTAGACAGGAAGGAAATACAACTCACTCAAATATTCCCTGATCTACAAATCACCTTCCATCCCAAATAACTACGCTCTATGTGATCAAGATGAGTGTTTCTGCATCGTGCCTTGCTCAAACTGATCCCCTCAAATAGCCTAAATTACTACTTTATGGCTTGCTTGTATTAAGAGGTTGAATATTCTTCTGTCTTACAGAGAATCGGAGCAGTGTCTTGGGCCCGGCCACGATGAGCGGCTTGCGGAAGTTGCGTATCATCTGTCGTCTCAGCAGGTGGAAGTACTGTGCCGGTGTCGTAGGGTTGACCACGGCCATGTTGATATTGTCACCATCCACCCCCTCCTCTTTACTGTCACACAGCTGGGAGACAGAGAGAGAGACAATGGTTATTTAGATAGACAAGAAACCATACGTTTCAATTATCATCATACGACCAGCAGTGTTCGGTAGCTATAACAGAGATAGTAGACCCAGGTTCTTAATCAAAAGACTTTCCTCAATTCCTCACCTCCTTTCCTCACCCATTCCCTCCTTCCTCCCCTATTGGGTTTTTGAGAAGGAAGCGATGAGAGCAGAGAAACTGAAGGGGAAAGACTTTTGACAAAGAAGCCCAGCCAAACCTATTGGGACCGTCTGTCCCGCTCACCTGTAGGAACCTCTCTATGCGGCAGGAGGAGTGTTCAGGTCCCGCTCCGTCATAACCATGGGGCAGCAGGATCACCATCCCACACTGCAGGAGCCACTTAGCCTCACCTGGGAGAGACAGGGAAACGTTTCAATCAACACCTAATGAAACCTGTCTCCATCTAGTGATTATGAAGGTTTTATGAACGCTATATGAAGCCTTTACGTATCCCACAATGCAGCAGCTACTATGCCTCTTGGAGTAGGAACCACAAACCCAGCTCAGTTATCTGTGAGAGCATCTATGTAGTGTTTATCAAGGCTCTATAAAGCCTTTATATGTTGTCGTTAGACAACCGCCTATTATTTCTACTCTGACATGAAGATGAGAAAATGGGTTGGCTCCATATTCCGTTCATTCAGCTACTTCCTTCAAACCCACCTCATGCTCTCCTCATTCAGTTCTAAAGCTTGCTGGGCCGGTTTCCTGGACACGGGTTGAGCCGAGCCCTGGACTCAAAACCACTTTCAATGGTAAACATGTTATTTAGTCCAGAACTAGGCTTCATCTGTGTCCAGGAAACCGTCCCGATAGGTATACTGTAAGTGCACCACGAGGGGTTAGAATGAACCCTGTCCATCATGTACAACTGTCTGCACACACAGGAACTAACCTAAAAATAGCCCTTGGCTACAGGAAGTGACATTAATTCCATTAATTAACCAGAGTATTATACCTCCAGAGATGAAGGTGTCGAAGATGATCTGAGCTCCGTTGAAGAAGTCTCCAAACTGAGCCTCCCAGATGGGCAGGAGTTTAGGCTGGGCGATGGCCATTCCGTACTCAAAGCCCAGCACGGCCTCCTCAGACAGGGCACTGTTACACACCTGGGCGACACACACACACACACACACACACACACACACACACACACACAGACGTCAAACAGTGCACGCTCTATACCAGCATAACATATTGTAAGCAAGGTAATGGTTTATTTATAATGAGCATGTGACTGTTTCAGATTAGTCGTTTCAGTAGTACAGGGGTTGGCAACAGGAGGGATTTTTTTTTGCCCCACCCAAAGTTTGTAGTAGTCAAAATAATAAAATCACCAAGAATTCAGCTAAAAATGAGTTTAATTTAGGAAATCTGTCCCCAAGAGAGAAATGTGATCGTGTCTCAATGTAATTCAAGGTATGAAATGATTGTTTTTGAAAATAACAATCTCTTTTTAGGCTTAGTTGTGGTCAATTTGCAGTGTACAAATGATAATAATGATGTTCGGCCCGCGGCTGAATCTAGTTGTCTACCCCTGCAGCAGTATTAGCTACAGGAATATTTTCAATGTGGTTGATGGGGAGGTACATAGTCATCGGTCTGTGTCATATACCTCCATGAATCCTTTCTGGTCAGGGTCTATGTGGTTGAGGGGGATGTACATATCATTTGTGTCCTGACAAACTATCATGGCATGTCTTTGACTGAAGGTCCCTCTCCCAACGTCCTGCCCACTGATGCGAATGTTGAACCCTGCAGAACAGAATAAACACAACACATTCTCACAAAGCCAGGGACATGAGCGAATTACACTTAGAAATGACTAACAACAACAAAAAATGTGTTGTTGTAAATATTGACATTGTATGGAAATGTTCAACCTGGAAAACAAAATCTAACAAGCAATTTCTGTAAAATACAATTAAATGAAAATCAATCCCTTTTTGTTCACACTATCATGCCGACCCACACCAAACTGTGCTGGCTCAGGTATATCCAACAACTATGGTGGATACGTAACCAGGCCAGCTCAGTACAGCTTGGTTTGGCTCTGTAGTGTAAAAAGCCATCGACCTTGGCAGAGCAGAGAGCCGAACGCCATGGCCTCAGCAGTGGACCAGTCCAGATTAGTTCCATTCTCCACCTTCGCACGACGACCCTGAGAGAAGAACACAACAGATCTGTTGTCATGGAGCTTCAGATAGTCTTTAAAACGAGATGAAACAGCTTCATCCAGCTCTAACAAGCAACAACAGACTGCACTGTTCACCCTAGTGAGGCCTGCGCTCACCCAATTACATTTGGGCTTTAGAAAAGCGCTATATTGCTGAAACATACTGTACTTGTGGTCTTTAATCAATTTTGTCCTTTTTCATTTGTATGGTGTTCTTTTAGTTTTGTTTCCATTTTGTTTGTTTTTCTCCTATTGAACAGTACATACTGTATGTATTGTATCTTGAATCTTTAATTGTGTAGGATATGCATGAAAAACAAATCATTGTTCACAAAAAGAAAAGCGCTATATTGTAGCGACCTTAACGCAACACCTAGCAACCTCATCCAGGAGGTTCAGATCTGTTGGCATAATGGCTAATGTTGACAGTCACTGGACCTGGGTTTGCGTCCCGGTCGAGCGACCCCGAATTAGCTACCATATATATATATATATATATATATATATATATATATATATATATATATATATATATATATATATATATATATATATAAAATATATATATATATATATATATATATATATGGTAGCTAAATCGGGGGTCGCCCCACTCGACTTGGGGACTTCAACTGTATATATCTATATATACAGTTGAAGTCGGAAGTTTACATACACCTTAGCCAAACACATAAAAAATCTGTTTTTCCACAATTCCTGACATTTAACCCTAGTACAAATTCCCTGTCTTAGGTCAGTTAGGATCACCACTTTATTTTAAGAATGTGAAATGTCAGAATAATAGTAGAGAGAATTATTTATTTCAGCTTTTATTTCTTTCATCACATTCCCAGTGGGTCAGAAGTTTACATACACTCAATTAGTATTTGGTAGCATTGCCTTTAAATTGTTTAACTTGGGTCAAACGTTTCGGGTAGCCTTCCACAAGCTTCCCACAATAAGTTGGGTGAATTTTGGCTCATTCCTCCTGACAGAGCTGGTGTAACTGAGTTAGGTTTGTAGGCCTCGTTGCTCGCACACACTTTTTCAGTTCTGCCCACACATGTTCTATAGGATTGAGGTCAGGGCTTTGTGATGGCCACTCCAATACCTTGACTTTGTTGTACTTAAGCCATTTTGCCACAACTTTGGAAGTATGCTTGGGGTCATTGTCCATTTGGAAGACCCATTTGCGACCAAGCTTTAACTTCCTGACTGATGTCTTGAAATGTTGCTTCAATATATCCACATCATTTTCCTTCCTCATGATGCCATCTATTTTGTGAAGTGCACCAGTCCTTCCTGCAGCAAAGCACCCCCACAGCATGATGCTGCCACCCCAGTGCTTCACGGTTGGGATGGTGTTCATCGGCTTGCAGGAACCCCCTTTTTCCTCCAAACATAACGATGGTCATTATGGTCAAACAGTTCTATTTTTGTTTCATTAGACCAGAGGACATTTCTCCAAAAAGTAAGATCTTTGTCCCCATGTGCAGTTGCAAACCGTAGTCTGGCTTTTTTATGGCGGTTTTGGAGCCGTGGCTTCTTCCTTGCTGAGCGGCCTTTCAGGTTATGTAGATATAGGTCTCGTTTTACTGTGGATATAGATACTTTGCCCAGGGACTGCGGTTGAAAATTAGCCGGCTGGCTAAAACCGGCACTTTTACTGAAACGTTGATTAATGTGCACTGTCCCTGTAAAAATAAACTCAAACTCAAACTCAAACTTTTGTACCTGTTTCCTCCAGCATCTTCACAAGGTCCTTTGCTGTTGTTCTGGGATTGATTTGCACTTTTCGCACCAAAGTACGTTCATCACTAGGAGACAGAGCGCGTCTCCTTCCTGAGCGGTATGACGGCTGCGTGGTCCCATGGTGTTTATACTTGCATACTATTGTTTGTACAGATGAACATGGTACCTTCAGGCGTTTAGAAATTGCTCCCAAGGATCAACCAGACTTGTGGAGGTCTACAATTTGATTTCTGAGGTCTTGGCTGATTTCTTTTGAATTTCCCATGATGTCAAGCAAAGAGGCACTGAGTTTGAAGGTAGGCCTTGAAATACATCCACAGGTACACCTCCAATTGACTCAAATGATGTAAATTAGCCTATCAGAAACTTCTAAAGCCATGACATCATTTTCTGGAATTTTCCAAGCTGTTTAAAAGCACATTCAACTTAGTGTATGTAAACTTCTGACCCACTGGAATTGTGATACAGTGAATTATAAGTGAAATAATCTGTCTGTAAACAATTGTTGGAAAAATTACTTGTGTCATGCACAAAGTAGATGTCCTAACCGACTTGCCAAAACTATAGTTTGTTAACAAGACATTTGTGGAGTGGTTGAAAAACTAGTTTTAATGACTCCAACCTAAGTGTACGTAAACCTCCGACTTCAACTGTATATTCTATAAAGTGTTACTACCGCCACGTGCATCTTCCCCAGGTGACCATGTAGCTGGACCCCTTCGGGGATCTCCACAGATTTGGCCCCTACGTACTGCAGCAGGGGGGCAGGCACCCCGGTGTCCCAGTGAGTGACCCTGGCCTGGGGCTCCACCAGACCTCCCCAGCGCCCCTGAAACAACAACAACAACACAACTTTATTAGTCCATTTGTTACAGCAAACAATAGAAGCATGCATTCTGCTCGTTTCTCCAACACCTCAGAATGCTCTCATCAGCAGACCTGGGTACAAACGGTCACATATTTTGAGCGTTTGCTTTAGTCTGCCTGTAGTGCCAACTATTCTATTGGTTCCATTGTACGAGGCAAACTCAAACAAGCCCATCTAAAGTATTTGAAATTATTGCACATCACAGACCGGCAGGTTGGTGGGTGGAACGCTGTAGAGAGTAATGTTACCTGGTGGGTGAAGGGCTGTAGAGAGTAATGTTACCTGGTGGGTGGAGGGCTGTAGAGAGTAATGTTACCTGGTGGGTGGAGGGCTGTAGAGGGTAATGTTACCTGGTGGGTGGAGGGCTGTAGAGGGTAATGTTTCCTGGTGGGTGGAGGGCTGTAGAGAGTAATGTTACCTGGTGGGTGGAGGGCTGTAGAGAGTAATGTTACCTGGTGGGTGGAGGGCTGTAGAGAGTAATGTTACCTGGTGGGTGGAACGCTGTAGAGAGTAATGTTACCTGGTGGGTGGAGGGCTGTAGAGAGTAATGTTACCTGGTGGGTGGAGGGCTGTAGAGAGTAATGTTACCTGGTGGGTGGAGGGCTGTAGAGAGTAATGTTACCTGGTGGGTGGAGGGCTGTAGAGAGTAATGTGTGATGTCACGAGAGGCTACACAGCTTTCAGCGGGATTGCTCAAGTAGTGCAAGGAGGCCAGGTTCAACCAAAACAAGGATTTTATTAAAGGTCTTGGGAAACTAACGAAAGTATAACACAATACTGTTCTCTGGTGGCTCTTAAGGGTTAACAGTTCAGGGATGTCTCTTCCACATCCAAAATCATAACTCTCCCTCGCTCAAATAACTTTTCCCCAGTCTTACTGTCTTCCACGTTGCAGCTAGTGGCCAACCCAGCAAAACGTCCTTCCAAATGTCCCACACGTATTTCCACAGGTGCATATATCCAAAGGTGAGTATTTCCCAAAGGTAAGTATCTCCAAATCCTTATATTCCTCATGGAAGTGGACGTGCAGCACTCTTGTCCTCCAGAGAGCCCAGCCTTGAGACCGTGTCTCTTCCCTTCAACAAACCTTCAGCTCATCAGCTCCTGATTGGTTTCAGCTGCGTGGGAAGATTGGCCATAGAGGGTTGGAGTTCCCGACCATACCAGCAGATGGAGCCATAGCTGTCTGGGTTTGCAGCCATCTCAGGGGGATGTAACGTCCCTCCAGGACACAGCCTCTCGTGACATCACACATCCCCCTCCTCGGGACCGACGTCCTCGTCGGGGTAAAGGCAGCGAAGAAGGCATCACGCCGGGAGAGGGCGTCCGCATTGCCGTGGTGCTTGCCAGCCTGCTCTCTCTTCAACTCCTCCACCTCTAGGACCAGGGACTCAGCCTCCTGTTGTCTCTCCTTGAGTTTCTTACTGAACGCATCAGCCTTGGTTTTAGCAGAGTTTAGCTTCTGTTGAGCAGCTTTCAGTTCCTTCTCTCTCTCTGCCTCCGCATTCTTCATCTTGTTCTCCAACACCTTGTACTTCTCCTCTGCCTTTTCTGGACCTCCTTACTACTGCGCAGGGTCTCCTCACACTCCTCGATGGTCCTGCGCAGCCTCTCCAGCTCCTCCTGTTGCTTATGGAAGGAGCTCTGTTGGAGTTTAGCCTGGAGGATATCTAACTCTTCTGTCTTCATGTCTAACTGTTGCTTTAACAAACGATACCTCTCAGCGGTCGCTTTCAGACCAGACAGTTCCTTGTCCAGATTCTGTAGCTCCGTCTCTGTGTCGGTCTGGGCACCTGCCATCCCTATCAGAGCCCGGGGCGGGAGTGAGTAACTCGGAGGATTGCACCGGAGCCTTCCCAGGATGAGTCTTGCCTCTCCGTTTCCGAGGTACTCGGGTTATCCTCTCCTGAGACTCTCTCCAGAGTGGGTAAAAGGCTGGGCAGTCTCGTCCAATTAGGACAGGGACGGGGAGGGAATCAACCACCCCCGCCGTCGTGTGTATGGTTCCCCGTGTGCTGGTCATTGTAAGTTCAGTAATGGGGTATTCTCTGGTGTCCCCATGGACACAGGAAACTGGGAGGACTTTCCCCGGGGTCAGACACGTTGGGCCCACCAAATCCTTACGCACCAGGGTGGCCCGGCTACCAGAATCCAGTAAGGCTTCCACATCATGGTGATTCACAGTTACCGGGCAGGTGGGGGTCGATCTGGGCCGCCATCTACGACTCCCAGGAGCGAGGCAAAAGCGGTGTGTGGGTGCTGAGCCGGAGGACTCCGCAGTGGGCATAGGTTCATCGGCTGGTTTCCCACACTGCCAGGAGATATGTCCCATCTCCCCCACACCGGTAACACTGTCGAGTTTCCCCCTCCTGGTGTACTCTTCTTGGACCCGCCTGGTTTCTGGCTCCCCCTGGAGCCGGGATAAGTCCTGACGTGGCTGGGTTCGAGACCTTGGGGTCCTTTGGACGGGTTCTTCCCATTTGTGGTGGGGCCGCACTCCTGGGGTCTTTTCGGGAAGCATTCAGCATCTCCGCTGTGGCCTGGTACTTTTCCACAGCTTCCACGGTCAGATCAGCCGTGGTCAAGGCCTGTTGACTGATGAACCGTTTTGCCTCATAAGGCAGGGCGCGTAGGTAACGATCCACCACAACGGCCTCCACCACCGCCGCTGCTGTATTCCTCTGCGGATCCAGCCATTTCCTTGCGATTCGGACAAGTTCATGCATCTGCGCCCGAGGAGGTTGGTCTGGTTGGAAGGTCCAGCTGTGAAAGCGCTGGGCCATACCAAACTTTGTGAGTCCATATCTGCTGAGGATCTCAGACTTCAGGGCATCATAGTCAGTAACCTGGTCAGGGCCCAGGTCCCGGACAGCATTCAGCGCTTCCCCGGTTAGAAAGGGGGCTAACAGACCAACCCACTGTTGCTTGGGCCAGGCTTCCCTAGTGGCCGTGGCCTCAAATGCATGCAGGTATGCCTCAATGTCATCGGTAGCTCCCATCTTAGATATAAAGTCACTTGCCTTTATTGGGCGGGTATTTTGGACCACCCTCTGTCTCTGCAACTGCAATTCCTCTGCCTTCAGAAGGTTGGCTTTCTTTTGCTCCTCCAAGAGAGCCACGTTTGCTTGCATCTGGGCGTGCTGGCCAGCAACAAGGGCTTTCAATATGTCCTCCATTTCAGTCGGGCGGGGAGCCTACGGCCAACTTGGAAAACTGGGTGATCAAACCTTCGGTATCCTCCTCTGACATGCACTATTAACGCTTGAGCGTGCCCGTATTCTCCACCATCTGTGATGTCACGAGAGGCTACACAGCTTTCAGCGGGATTGCTCAAGTAGTGCAAGGAGGCCAGGTTCAACCAAAACAAGGATTTTATTAAAGGTCTTGGGAAACTAACGAAAGTATAACACAATACTGTTCTCTGGTGGCTCTTAAGGGTTAACAGTTCAGGGATGTCTCTTCCACATCCAAAATCATAACTCTCCCTCGCTCAAATAACTTTTCCCCAGTCTTACTGTCTTCCACGTTGCAGCTAGTGGCCAACCCAGCAAAACGTCCTTCCAAATGTCCCACACGTATTTCCACAGGTGCATATATCCAAAGGTGAGTATTTCCCAAAGGTAAGTATCTCCAAATCCTTATATTCCTCATGGAAGTGGACGTGCAGCACTCTTGTCCTCCAGAGAGCCCAGCCTTGAGACCGTGTCTCTTCCCTTCAACAAACCTTCAGCTCATCAGCTCCTGATTGGTTTCAGCTGCGTGGGAAGATTGGCCATAGAGGGTTGGAGTTCCCGACCATACCAGCAGATGGAGCCATAGCTGTCTGGGTTTGCAGCAATCTCAGGGGGATGTAACGTCCCTCCAGGACACAGCCTCTCGTGACATCACAAATGTTACCTGGTGGGTGGAGGGCTGTAGAGAGTAATGTTACCTGGTGGGTGGAGGGCTGTAGAGAGTAATGTTACCTGGTGGGTGAAGAGCTGTAGAGAGTAATGTTACCTGGTGGGTGGAGGGCTGTAGAGAGTAATGTTACCTGGTGGGTGGAGGGCTGTAGAGAGTAATGATACCTGGTGGGTGGAGGGCTGTAGAGAGTAATGTTACCTGGTGGGTGGAGGGCTGTAGAGAGTAATGTTACCTGGTGGGTGGAGGGCTGTAGAGAGTAATGTTACCTGGTGGGTGGAGGGCTGTAGAGAGTAATGTTACCTGGTGGGTGGAGGGCTGTAGAGGGTAATGTTACCTGGTGGGTGGAGGGCTGTAGAGAGTAATGTTACCTGGTGGGTGGAGGGCTGTAGAGGGTAATGTTACCTGGTGGGTGGAGGGCTGTAGAGAGTAATGTTACCTGGTGGGTGGAGGGCTGTAGAGAGTAATGTTACCTGGTGGGTGAAGGGCTGTAGAGAGTAATGTTACCTGGTGGGTGGAGGGCTGTAGAGAGTAATGTTACCTGGTGGGTGGAGGGCTGTAGAGAGTAATGTTACCTGGTGGGTGGAGGGCTGTAGAGAGTAATGTTACCTGGTGGGTGGAACGCTGTAGAGAGTAATGTTACCTGGTGGGTGGAGGGCTGTAGAGAGTAATGTTACCTGGTGGGTGGAGGGCTGTAGAGAGTAATGTTACCTGGTGGGTGGAGGGCTGTAGAGAGTAATGTTACCTGGTGGGTGGAGGGCTGTAGAGAGTAATGTTACCTGGTGGGTGGAGGGCTGTAGAGAGTAATGTTACCTGGTGGGTGGAGGGCTGTAGAGAGTAATGTTACCTGGTGGGTGGAGGGCTGTAGAGAGTAATGTTACCTGGTGGGTGGAGGGCTGTAGAGAGTAATGTTACCTGGTGGGTGAAGGGCTGTAGAGAGTAATGTTACCTGGTGGGTGGAGGGCTGTAGAGGGTAATGTTACCTGGTGGGTGGAGGGCTGTAGAGGGTAATGTTACCTGGTGGGTGGAGGGCTGTAGAGGGTAATGTTACCTGGTGGGTGGAGGGCTGTAGAGAGTAATGTTACCTGGTGGGTGGAGGGCTGTAGAGGGTAATGTTACCTGGTGGGTGGAGGGCTGTAGAGAGTAATGTTATCTGGTGGGTGGAGGGCTGTAGAGAGTAATGTTACCTGGTGGGTGGAACGCTGAGAGAGTAATGTTACCTGGTGGGTGGAACGCTGTAGAGAGTAATGTTACCTGGTGGGTGGAGGGCTGTAGAGAGTAATGTTACCTGCAGGTTGATGGGTGGAGGGCTGTAGAGAGTAATGTTACCTGGTGGGTGGAACGCTGTAGAGAGTAATGTTACCTGGTGGGTGAAGGGCTGTAGAGAGTAATGTTACCTAGTGGGTGGAGGGCTGTAGAGAGTAATGTTATCTGGTGGGTGGAGGGCTGTAGAGAGTAATGTTACCTGGTGGGTGGAGGGCTGTAGAGAGTAATGTTACCTGGTGGGTGGAGGGCTGTAGAGAGTAATGTTACCTGGTGAGTGGAGGGCTGTAGAGAGTAATGTTACCTGGTGGGTGGAGGGCTGTAGAGAGTAATGTTACCTGGTGGGTGGAACGCTGTAGAGAGTAATGTTACCTGGTGGGTGAAGGGCTGTAGAGAGTAATGTTACCTAGTGGGTGGAGGGCTGTAGAGAGTAATGTTATCTGGTGGGTGGAGGGCTGTAGAGAGTAATGTTACCTGGTGGGTGGAGGGCTGTAGAGAGTAATGTTACCTGGTGGGTGGAGGGCTGTAGAGAGTAATGTTACCTGGTGGGTGGAACGCTGTAGAGGGTAATGTTACCTGGTGGGTGGAGGGCTGTAGAGAGTAATGTTACCTGGTGGGTGGAGGGCTGTAGAGAGTAATGTTACCTGGTGGGTGAAGGGCTGTAGAGTGGTCCTCTGTAGCTCAGCTGGTAGAGCACGGCGCTTGCAACGCCAAGGTAGTGGGTTCGATCCCCGGGACCACCCATACGCAAAAATGTATGCACGCATGACTGTAAGTCGCTTTGGATAAAAGCGTCTGCTAAATGGCATATTATTATTATTATTATTATTAGAGAGTAATGTTACCTGGTGGGTGGAGGGCTGTAGAGAGTAATGTTACCTGGTGGGTGGGGGGCTGTAGAGAGTAATGTTACCTGGTGGGTGGAGGGCTGTAGAGAGTAATGTTACCTGGTGGGTGGAACGCTGTAGAGGGTAATGTTACCTGGTGGGTGGAGGGCTGTAGAGAGTAATGTTACCTGGTGGGTGAAGGGCTGTAGAGAGTAATGTTACCTGGTGGGTGGAGGGCTGTAGAGGGTAATGTTACCTGGTGGGTGGAGGGCTGTAGAGAGTAATGTTACCTGGTGGGTGGAGGGCTGTAGAGAGTAATGTTACCTGGTGGGTGGAACGCTGTAGAGAGTAATGTTACCTGGTGGGTGAAGGGCTGTAGAGAGTAATGTTACCTAGTGGGTGGAGGGCTGTAGAGAGTAATGTTATCTGGTGGGTGGAACGCTGTAGAGAGTAATGTTACCTGGTGGGTGGAACGCTGTAGAGAGTAATGTTACCTGGTGGGTGGAACGCTGTAGAGGGTAATGTTACCTGGTGGGTGGAGGGCTGTAGAGAGTAATGTTACCTGGTGAGTGGAGGGCTGTAGAGAGTAATGTTACCTGGTGGGTGGAGGGCTGTAGAGAGTAATGTTACCTGGTGGGTGGAGGGCTGTAGAGAGTAATGTTACCTGGTGGGTGGAACGCTGTAGAGAGTAATGTTACCTGGTGGGTGGAACGCTGTAGAGAGTAATGTTACCTGGTGGGTGGAGGGCTGTAGAGAGTAATGTTACCTGGTGGGTGGAGGGCTGTAGAGAGTAATGTTACCTGGTGGGTGGAGGGCTGTAGAGAGTAATGTTACCTGCAGGTTGATGGGTGGAGGGCTGTAGAAGATCATGTTGGCCAGCTTGTCGTTTAGCATGCCGTAGTGGGCTGTCCTGATAGCAACACGCTCCTCCTCGGTCATCAGGCCCTCTGAGATCAGCTGGTCAGCGTAAGAGTCTGGGGTGCTCTTCCTGGAGCTGGGGGGAATGAGGAAAGGGTAGGTATTTGATGTCATTTGGACATTGTTCTGTAGTCAAGAGCATACAAGGGCAAACAGTCTAAAGCAAATAATATACAATTGGAAAACAATAAGGTAAGGTCAGGGTTTAGTGATGTCACATGGCTTCATGGTCAGTTCATTCTTATACTGTAATTAAGTATACAATCAAGCCTTTCGAAAGTATTTGAAGGCCAAGTTAACAAACAGATCACCGACCACTTCGAATCCCACCGTACCTTCTCCGCTATGCAATCTGGTTTCCGAGCTGGTCATGGGTGCACCTCAGCCACGCTCAAGGTCCTAAACGATATAATAACCGCGATCGATAAAAGACAGTACTGTGCAGCCGTCTTCATCGACCTGGCCAAGGCTTTCGACTCTGTCAATCACCGCATTCTTATTGGCAGACTAAATATCCTTTGTTTCTCAAATGACTGTCTCGCCTGGTTCACCAACTACTTCTCAGAGTTCAATGTGTCAAATTGGAGGGCCTGTTGTCTGGACCTCTGGCAGTCTCTATAGGGGTGCCACAGGGTTCAATTCTCGGGCCGACTCTATTCTCTGTGTATATCAATGATGTCGCTCTTGCTGCTGGTGACTCTCAGATCCACCTCTACGCAGACGACACCATTTTGTATACATCTGGCCCTTCATTGGACACTGTGTTAACAAACCTCCAAACGAGCTTCAATGCCATACAACACTCCTTCTGTGACCTCCAACTGCTCTTAAATGCTAGTAAAACTAAATGCATGCTCTTCAATCGAACGCTGCTTGCACCCGCCCGCCCGACTAGAATCACTACTCTCGGCGGGTCTGACTTAGAATATGTGGACAACTACAAATACCTAGGTGTCTGGTTAGACCGTAAACTCTCCTTCCAGACTCACATTAAGCATCTCCAATCCAAAGTTAAATCTAGAATCGGCTTCCTGTTTCGCAACAAAGCCTCCTTCACTCATGCTGCTAAACATGCCCTCGTAAAACTGACTATCCTACCGATCCTTGACTTCGGCGATGTCATTTACAAAATAGCTTCCAACACCCTACTCAGCAAATTGGATGTAGTCTATCACAGTGCCATCCGTTTTGTCACCAAAGCCCCATATAATACCCACCACTGTGACCTGTACGCTCTTGATGGCTGGTCCTCACTACATATTCGTCGCCAAACCCACTGGCTCCAGGTCATCTATAAATCACTTCTAGGCAAATCCCCGCCTTATCTTAGCTCATTGGTCACCATAGCAACACCCACCCATAGTATGCGCTCCAGCAGGTATATCTCACTGGTCATCCCCAAAGCCAACACCTCCTTTGGCCGCCATTCCTTCCAGTTCTCTGCTGCAAATGACTGGAACGAACTGCAAAAATCTCTGAAGCTGGAGACACTTATCTCCCTCACTAACTTTAACCATCAGTTGTCAGAGCAGCTTACCGATCACTGCACCTGTACACAGCCCATCTGAAATTAGCCCACCCAACTACCTCATCCCCATATTGTTATTTATTTTGCTCATTTGCACCCCAGTATCTCTATTTGCACATCATATCTTGCACATCTATCATTCCAGTGTTAATACTAATTGTAATTATTTTGCACTATAGCCTATTTATTGCCTTACCTCCATAACTTACTACATTTGCACACACTGTATATAGATTTTCTATTGTGTTATTGACTGTACGCTTTGTTTATTCCATATGTAACTCTGTGTTGTTGTTGTTTTTAAATCGCACTGCTTTGCTTTATCTTGGCCAGATCGCAGTTGTAAATGAGAACTTGTTCTCAACTGGCTTACCTGCTTAAATAAAGGTGAAATATATATATTTTTTAAACAGTTCAAGGAAATAAACAAGATAATTTGTTCTCAATGACTTAGGCTACCTGGTTGGATAAATCACTGGAAAACCTTACGTTGGCAGTTTGCACTTTCCAGAATGTCACTTATTAGTAGAACCCTGTCCAATTAATTGATCGTTAAATACCTCAGAGGGTAGTGAAGTGAACAACCTACCGGATGACCTCGTACATGGCAGGGTTAGTGAAGTGAACAACCTACCGGATGACCTCGTACATGGCAGGGTTAGTGAAGTGAACAACCTACCGGATGACCTCGTACATGGCAGGGTTAGTGAAGTGAACAACCTACCGGATGACCTCGTACATGGCAGGGTTAGTGAAGTGAACAACCTACCGGATGACCTCGTACAGTGGGGAAAAAAAGTATTTAGTCAGCCACCAATTGTGCAAGTTCTCCCACTTAAAAAGATGAGAGAGGCCTGTAATTTTCATCATAGGTACATGTCAACTATGAGAGACAAATTGAGGAAAAAAAATCCAGAAAATCACATTGTAGGATTTTTAATGAATTTATTTGCAAATTATGGTGGAAAATAAGTATTTGGTCACCTACAAACAAGCAAGATTTCTGGCTCTCACAGACCTGTAACTTCTTCTTTAAGAGGCTCTTCTGTCCTCCACTCGTTACCTGTATTAATGGCACCTGTTTGAACTTCTTATCAGTATAAAAGACACCTGTCCACAACCTCAAACAGTCACACTCCAAACTCCACTATGGCCAAGACCAAAGAGCTGTCAAAGGACACCAGAAACAAAATTGTAGACCTGCACCAGGCTGGGAAGACTGAATCTGCAATAGGTAAGAAGCTTGGTTTGAAGAAATCAACTGTGGGAGCAATTATTAGGAAATGGAAGACATACAAGACCACTGATAATCTCCCTCGATCTGGGGCTCCACGCAAGATCTCACCCCGTGGGGGTCAAAATGATCACAAGAACGGTGAGCAAAAATCCCAGAACCACACGGGGGGACCTAGTGAATGACCTGCAGAGAGCTGGGACCAAAGTAACAAAGCCTACCATCAGTAACACACTACGCCGCCAGGGACTCAAATCCTGCAGTGCCAGACGTGTCCCCCTGCTTAAGCCAGTACATGTCCAGGCCCGTCTGAAGTTTGCTAGAGTGCATTTGGATGATCCAGAAGAGGATTGGGAGAATGTCATATGGTCAGATGAAACCAAAATAGAACTTTTTTGGTAAAAACTCAACTCGTTGTGTTTGGAGGACAAAGAATGCTGAGTTGCATCCAAAGAACACCATACCTACTGTGAAGCATGGGGGTGGAAACATCATGCTTTGGGGCTGTTTTTCTGCAAAGGGACCAGGACGACTGATCCGTGTAAAGGAAAGAATGAATGGGGCCATGTATCATGAGATTTTGAGTGAAAACCTCCTTCCATCAGCAAGGGCATTGAAGATGAAACGTGGCTGGGTCTTTCAGCATGACAATGATCCCAAACACACCACCCGGGCAACGAAGGAGTGGCTTCGTAAGAAGCATTTCAAGGTCCTGGAGTGGCCTAGCCAGTCTCCAGATCTCAACCCCATAGAAAATCATTGGAGGGAGTTGAAAGTCCGTGTTGCCCAGCGACAGCCCCAAAACATCACTGCTCTAGAGGAGATCTGCATGGAGGAATGGGCCAAAATACCAGCAACAGTGTGTGAAAACCTTGTGAAGACTTACAGAAAACGTTTGACCTGTGTCATTGCCAACAAAGGGTATATAACAAAGTATTGAGAAACTTTTGTTATTGACCAAATACTTATTTTCCACCATAATTTGCAAATAAATTCATTAAAAATCCTACAATGTGATTTTCTGGATTTCTTTTTCTCATTTTGTCTGTCATAGTTGACGTGTACCTATGATGAAAATTACAGGCCTCTCTCATCTTTTTAAGTGGGAGAACTTGCACAATTGGTGGCTGACTAAATACTTTTTTTCCCCACTGTACATGGCAGGGTTAGTGAAGTGAACAACCTACCGGATGACCTCGTACATGGCAGGGTTAGTGAAATGAACAACCTACCGGATGACCTCGTACATGGCAGGGTTAGTGAAGTGAACAACATACCGGATGACCTCGTACATGGCAGGGTTAGTGAAGTGAACAACCTACCGGATGACCTCGTACATGGCAGGGTTAGTGAAGTGAACAACCTACCGGATGACCTCGTACATGGCAGGGTTAGTGAATTGAACAACCTACCGGATAACCTCGTACATGGCAGGGTTAGTGAAGTGAACAACCTACCGGATGACCTCGTACATGGCAGGGTTAGTGAAGTGAACAACCTACCGGATGACCTCGTACATGGCAGGGTTAGTGAAGTGAACAACCTACCGGATGACCTCGTACATGGCAGGGTTAGTGAAGTGAACAACCTACCGGATGACCTCGATACATGGCAGGGTTAGTGAAGTGAACAACCTACCGGATGACCTAGTACATGGCAGGGTTAGTGAAGTGAACAACCTACCGGATGACCTCGTACATGGCAGGGTTAGTGAAGTGAACAACCTACCGGATGACCTCGTACATGGCAGGGTTAGTGAATTGAACAACCTACCGGATAACCTCGTACATGGCAGGGTTAGTGAAGTGAACAACCTACCGGATGACCTCGTACATGGCAGGGTTAGTGAAGTGAACAACCTACCGGATGACCTCGTACATGGCAGGGTTAGTGAAGTGAACAACCTACCGGATGACCTCGTACATGGCAGGGTTAGTGAAGTGAACAACCTACCGGATGACCTCGTACATGGCAGGGTTAGTGAAGTGAACAACCTACCGGATGACCTAGTACATGGCAGGGTTAGTGAAGTGAACAACCTACTGGATGACCTCGTACATGGCAGGGTTAGTGAATTGAACAACCTACCGGATAACCTCGTACATGGCAGGGTTAGTGAAGTGAACAACCTACCGGATGACCTTGTACATGGCAGGGTTAGTGAAGGCGGGTTCGTCCAGCTCGTTGTGTCCCCACTGTCTGTAGCAGAGCAGGTCCAGGATGACATCCTTCCTAAAGCGTCTCTGGTACTCCACCGCCAGCCGCGTGGCTCGCACCACCTCCTCTACATCATCACCGTTCACATGGATCACCGCACAGCCCACCATCTTACCTGGAGAGGGGAGAACACACACAGAGTGAGATATTACAGATGTATTGACATTCCCATATAAATATATTACTGATTATAATTCCCATAGAGATATACTTGAAATATGTTATAATTATGTTAGCGATATTATAATTCCCAATTTTATTTATGAAACTAAAGTATATATACACACTACCGTTAATGTTGTAAATGTCTATTGTATCTGGAAACGGCTGATTTTTATTGGAATATCTACATAGGCGTACAGAGGCTCTGGCTGGGCCACTCAAGGACAATCAGAGACTTGCCCCAAAGCCACTCCTGTGTTGTCTTGGCTGTGTGCTTAGGGTCGTTACCCTGTTGGAAGGTGAACCTTCCACTCAGTCTGAGGTCCTGAGCGCTCAGGAGCAGGTTTTCATCAAGGATCTCTCTGTACTTTGCTCTGTTAATCTTTGCCTCGATCCTGACTAGTCTCACAGTCCCTGCCGCTGAAAAACATCCCCACAGCATGAAGCTGCCACCACCATGCTTCACCGTAGGGATGGTGCCAGGTTTCCTCCAGACGTGACACTTGGCATTCAGGCCAAAGAGTTCAATCTTGGTTTCATCAGACCAGAGAATCTTGTTTCTCGTTGTCTGAGAGTCTTTAGGTGCTTTTTGGCAAACTCCAAGCGGGCTGTCATGTGCCTTTTACTGAGGAGTGGCTTCCGTCTGGCCACTCTACCATAAAGGCCTGATTGGTGGAGTGCTGCTGAGATGGTTGTCCTCTGTCAGAGAGACCATCGGGTTCTTGGTCAACTCCCTGACCAAGGCCCTTCTCCCCCGATTGCTCAGTGTGGCCAGGAGGCCAGCTGTAGGAAGAGTCTTGGTGGTTCCAAACTTCTTCCATTTAAGAATGATGGAGGCCACTGTGTTCTTGGGGACCTTCAATGCTGCAGACATTTTTTGGTACTCTTCCCCCCCAGATCTGTGCCTCGACACAATCCTGTCTCGGAGCTCTACGGACAATTCCTTCGACCTCATGGCTTGGTTTTTGCTCTGACATGCACTGTCAACTGTGTGCCTTTCCAAATCATGTCTATTCAATTGAATTTACCACAGGTGGACTCCAATCAAGTTTTAGAAACATCTCAAGGATGATCAATGGAAACAGGATGCACCTGAGCTCAATTTCAAGTCTCATAGCAAAGGGTCTGAATACTTCTGTAAATAAGGTACATTTCTAAAAACCTGTTTTTGCTTTGTCATTATGGGGTATTGTGTGTAGATTGATGAGGAAGATGTTGTATTTATTTATGGGTGGTCCTCTGTAGCTCAATTGGTAGAGCATGGCGCTTGTAACGCCATGGTAGTGGGTTCGATCCCCGGGACCACCCATACGTAAAAATTTATGCACACATGACTGTAAGTCGCTTTGGATAAAAGCATCTGCTAAATGGCTTATTATTATATTATTATTTCATCCATTTTTGAATAAGGCTGTAACACAACAAAATGTGGAAAAAGTCAAGGGGTCTGAATACTTTCTGAAGGTGCTGTATACACACACACACACACACATTATAATTCCAATAGATATTATTCCCATAGATATACAGTGAGGGAAAAAAGTATTTGATCCCCTGCTGATTTTGTACGTTTGCCCACTGACAAAGACTTTTAAGCAGGTCAACATTCACAAGGCCGCAGGGCCAGACGGATTACCAGGACGTGTACTCCGAGCATGTGCTGACCAACTGGCAAGTGTCTTCACTGACATTTTCAACATGTCCCTGACTGAGTCTGTAATACCAACATGTTTCAAGCAGACCACCATAGTCCCCGTGCCCAAGAACTCTAAGATAACCTGCCTAAATGACTACCGACCCGTAGCACTGACGTCTGTAGCCATGAAGTGCTTTGAAAGACTGGTCATGGCTCACATCAACAGCATAATCCCAGAAACCCTAGACCCACTCCAATTTGCATACCGCCCCAACAGATCCACAGATGATGCAATCTCTATCGCACTCCACACTGCCCTTTCCCACCTGGACAAGAGGAACACCTACGTGAGAATGCTATTCATTGACTACAGCTCAGCATTCAACACCATAGTGCCCTCTAAGCTCATCACTAAGCTAAGGATCCTGGGACTAAACACCTCCCTCTGCAACTGGATCCTGGACTTCCTGACGGGCCGCCCCCAGGTGGTAAGGGTAGGTAACAACACATCTGCCACACTGATCCTCAACACGGGGGGCCCCTCAGGGGTGCGTGCTCAGTCCCCTCCTGTACTCTCTGTTCACCCATGACTGCATGGCCAGGCACGACTCCAACACCATCATTAAGTTTGCCGACGACACAACAGTGGTAGGCCTGATCACCGACAACGATGAGACAGCCTATAGGGAGGAGGTCAGAGATCTGGCCGTGTGGTGCCAGGACAACAACCTCTCCCTCAACGTGACCAAGACAAAGGAGATGATTGTGGACTACAGGAAAAAAAAGAGGACTGAGCACGCCCCCATTCTCTTCGACGGGGCTGTAGTGGAACAGGTTGAGAGCTTCAAGTTCCTTGGTGTCCACATCACCAACGAACTATCATGGTCCAAACACACCAAGACAGTCGTGAAGAGGGCACGACAAAGCCTATTCCCCCTCAGGAGACTAAAAAGATTTGGCATGGGTCCTCAGATCCTCAAAAAATTCTACAGCTGCACCATCGAGAGCATCCTGACTGGTTGCATCACCGCCTGGTATGGCAACTGCTTGGCCTCTGACCGCAAGGCACTACAGAGGGTAGTGCGTACGGCCCAGTACATCACTGGGGCAAAGCTCCCTGCCATCCAGGACCTCTATACCAGGCGGTGTCAGAGGAAGGCCCTCAAAATTGTCAAAGACTCCAGCCACCCTAGTCATAGACTGTTCTCTCTGCTACCGCACGGCAAGCGGTACCGGAGTGCCAAGTCTAGGTCCAAAAGACTTCTCAACAGCTTCTACCCCCAAGCCATAAGACTCCTGAACAGCTAATCATGGCTACCCGGACTATTTGCACTGCCCCCCACCCCATCCTTTTTACGCTGCTGCTACTCTGTTAAGTATTTATGCATAGTCACTTTAACTCTACCCACATGTACATATTACCTCAACTACCTCAACTAGCCGGTGCCCCCGCACATTGACTCTGCAACGGTACCCCCCTGTATATATAGCCTCCCTACTGTCACTTTATTTTACTGTATATATAGCCTCCCTACTGTCACTTTATTTTACTTCTGCTCTTTTTTTCTCAACACTTTTTTGTTGTTGTTGTTTTATTCTTACTTTTTTTGTTGAAAATAAATGCACTGTTGGTTAAGGGCTGTAAGTAAGCATTTCACTGCAATGTCTGCACCTGTTGTATTCGGCGCATGTGACCAATAAAATTTGATTTGATTTGATTTGATTTGATCAGTCTAGAATTTTAATGGTAGGTTTATTTGAACAGTGAGAGACAGAATAACAACAACAAAATCCAGAAAAACGCATGTCAAAAATTTTATAAATTGATTTGCATTTTAATGAGGGAAATAAGTATTTGACCCCTCTGCAAAACATGACTTAGTACTTGGTGGCAAAACCCTTGTTGGCAATCACAGAGGTCAGACGTTTCTTGTAGTTGGCCACCAGGTTTGCACACATCTCAGGAGGGATTTTGTCCCACTCCTCTTTGCAGATCTTCTCCAAGTCATTAAGGTTTCGAGACTGATGTTTGGCAACTCGAACCTTCAGCTCCCTCCACAGATTTTCTATGGGATTAAGGTCTGGAGACTGGCTAGGCCACTCCAGGACCTTAATGTGCTTCTTCTTGAGCCACTCCTTTGTTGCCTTGGCCATGTGTTTTGGGTCATTGTCATGCTGGAATACCCATCCACGACCCATTTTCAATGCCCTGGCTGAGGGAAGGAGGTTCTCACCCAAGATTTGACGGTACATGGCCCCGTCCATCGTCCCTTTGATGCGGTGAAGTTGTCCTGTCCCCTTAGCAGAAAAACATCCCCAAAGCATAATGTTTCCACCTCCATGTTTGACGTGGGGCTGGTGTTCTTGGGGTCATAGGCAGCATTCCTCCTCCTCCAAACACGGCGAGTTGAGTTGATGCCAAAGAGCTCGATTTTGGTCTCATCTGACCACAACAATTTCACCCAGTTCTCCTCTGAATCATTCAGATGTTCATTGGCAAACTTCAGATGGGCATGTATATGTGCTTTCTTGAGCAGGGGGATCTTGCGGGCGCTGCAAGATTTTAGTCCTTCACGGCGTAGTGTGTTACCAATTGTTTTCTTGGTGACTATGGTCCCAGCTGCCTTGAGATCATTGACAAGATCCACCCGTGTAGTTCTGGGCTGATTCCTCACCGTTCACATGATCATTGCAACTCCACGAGGTGAGATCTTGCATGGAGCCCCAGGCCGAGGGAGATTGACAGTTACAGTTATCTGTTGTCTCCTTCTCACCAAGCTGCTTGGCGATGGTCTTGTAGCCCATTCCAGCCTTGTGTAGGTCTACAATCTTGTCCGTGACATCCTTGGAGAGCTCTTTGGTCTTGGCCATGGTGGAGAGTTTGAAATCTGATTGATTGATTGCTTCTGTGGACAGGTGTCTTTTATACAGGTAACAAGCTGAGATTAGGAGCACTCCCTTTAAGAGTGTGCTCCTAATCTCAGCTCGTTACCTGTATAAAAGACACCTGGGAGCCAGAAATCTTTCTGATTGAGAGGGGGTCAAATACTTATTTCCCTCATTAAAATGCAAATCAATTTATAACATTTTTTTTGTTGTTATTCTGTCTCTCACTGTTCAAATAAACCTACCATTAAAATTATAGACTGATCATTTCTTTGTCAGTGGGCAAACGTACAAAATCAGCAGGGGATCAAATACTTTTTTCCCTCACTGTATATAAAAATTCCAATTAAGATTTTTAGATACAGTGATAGATTTTACATACCAACATCGCTGCAGTATAAAGACGATCTCCCTCTCGCAGACGGAGTGGTATAACCCACTTGGTTGTTTACAATGAGGTGGATGCTCCCACCGACTCTGAAGTGGGGGAGTAGTGAAATGGTGAATGTCTCTGGAACAATTCCTTGACCCGAGAATGAGGCATCCCCATGGACCTGAGAAAACGAAGGATAGGTTCCACAATAATCACCAGTTAATTGCAGGCCTGAAAGTTGGAAAATATCCTTCATAATTGACGTCAACGATGGACCACGCCGGTATGTCTATATAAACTTTACTTCAGTGTCATAATCCCTTTCCACTATCCCTCTTTATTACATATTGTACCATAAGTGCTTTTCAACTGTGCAAGGCAAATTCACTAGAGAGCAATAAAGTATCCTATTCTATAGAGGTTTGGCTGAGTGAATGTGTTTCTAGTTCAGAGGGGTAAGCAGGATTAACAAGTTAGCCAGCTAACTTTGATAAACAACCAGAAATAACTATAGATTTCTGGTTCATTAAGAAAGCTAAACTTCGATATGTGTTTTTGGTTGTCGAGTCAATTAGACCATGCCCATTTCAAGCTTATATTTCTCAAAAATATAAACTTTCTTTCATAATATTTAGGCAAGTTATCTGACTAACTCCTTAATTCCCCCTCAGGAGACTGAAAAGATTTGGCATGGGCCCTCAGATCCTCAAAAGGTTATACAGCTGCACCGTCGAGAGCATCCTGACTGGTTGCATCACTGCCTGGTATGGCAACTGCTCGGCCTCCGACCGCAAGGCACTACAGAGGGTAGTGCGTACGGCCCAGTACATCACTGGGGCCAAGCTTCCTGCCATCCAGGACCTTTATACCAGGCGGTGTCAGAGGAAGGCACAAAAAATTGTCAAAGACTCCAGCCACCCTAGTCATAGACTGTTCTCTCTGCTACCACACGGCAAGCGGCACCAGAGGGCCAAGTCTAGGTCCAAAAGGCTTCTTAACAGCTTCTACCCCCAAGCCATAAGATTCCTGAACAGCTAATCAAATGGCTACCCGGACTATTTGCATTGACCCACTCTTTTACGCTGCTGCTACTCTGTTTATTATCTATGCATAGTCACTTTAACTCTACCTACATGTACATATTACCTCGACTAACCTGTGCCCCACACATTGACTCTGTACCGGTACCCCCTATATATAGCCTCACTACTGTTATTTCACTGCTGCTCTTTAATTATTATAATTTTTTTTACTTATCTATTTTACTTAACACTTATTTTTCTTAAACTGCATTGTTGGTTAAGGGCTTGTAAGTAAGCATTTCATTTGGCGCATGTGACAAATACATTTTGATTAGATTTTTGCCCAGGGGGCCACATTCCATCCTCACCAAGGTCCAAAGGGCCACACTTCATACTGGTTATATTGGCTTTCCAGACAATACTCCACAGGTTATATTGTCCTCAGGCTGAACATTGTCTTTCAGGGGAGTAGTCTCCCTCCTGTTGAGCCGCGTCTAGATATGTGTCTACGTACGGCTATGTCTATGGTCTCAGTACCATACCTGGAGACAGACAACTTTATCACCAGGCTGAGCGTTCTCATCTGGGGAGTAGTCTCCCTCCTGTTTGAGCTGCTGGCGGGCGCGGGTCTTCCCCTGGGTTACTGGGTTGATGGCCTCCAGGTGGGAAGGGTTGGGCAGCATGGTCACATGGAGTGGGTGGGCAGCACCGAAGTCCAGCTCTACAGAGGAGGTGAGGTGGGAGAGGACATCCCCGATGGAGGGAGAGTCTGCTGGGAACTCACTGAGGCCACGCATCTTACGGAACATCAGCTGGAGGTGGAGGGACAGAGGAGACAGGAGGTGCACATCCCAAATAAATATAAAACAATCAATCAATATATGAATAAATACAAGTTTAAAGTCCAAGGAGCGAACCCTGAGGAAGGCAATTGGTGTCAAAACATTGGTTCATTCATATGGATTGGGAGTGTGAGACCATCTTTATTAGTCATCCCAGGGTCATTCATGGTAGCCATTACAGTCATGACCTTTGACCTGGAAGATGTCTGAACCCTGACCTCTGGTGGGAACTGCAGCAGCCCCGTGAGGAGGTTGAGTCTTCCGCGGTGAGGCATCCCCATGACGATGTCTGTCACCCCGCTGTGGGAAGACAGACGGAACATCTCGTAAAACACTCCCATCATGCTCTCTGCTCCCTCACCGCCATAACGCTTCACCGTGGAGAACTTTGTGGCCAGAAAGTGATCGAACTCCTGAGGTAACACAAGAAACAGGTTGTTATTGTACAAGAGAACGTGTTCTCGATTACTTCTGGTTAAATAAAGGCAAAATACTAAAATAAATAAGTCAGCAAGATCTGTCTCAGTCTTTCTTGGAAATAGGACAAAAAAAACAATACCACCTCATTCTCGCTAATAAGATAATGACTTTATTATTCTCATGGGGAGATTTGTACTAGATGCCAATTACTCTGATGTTAGATAAGATCATAATTTTTATTAGTTAGGCTATTAAAGCTCAGACTATAAATACAGTACGACAACGTCTCTCTATCAATCCATTCCTCCCTCCCTCCATCCATCTACCTGTGATGCCAGCATTAGCTTGGCCCGTTCTCTCCTCTGTGGATGTCTCTTTCCATTTATCCATTATCCCTCCCTCCATCCATCTACCTGTGACTCCAGCATGAGCTTGGCCAGCTTTTTCCTCTCCTCCACAGTAAACATCTCTTTCTTCAGCTCCTCGAAGCGGTCTGCGAGCCACTCCCTTTCCTCCAGGCTGGTCAGCTGACTGGTCTCTATGGAAATGCGGCCACAGTAGGCCCCCTCCAGGTAGGCAATCACCTCCTCCACCGACGCCTCGGCTTTACCAAAATGCTGTAGTCCTGGATGAAAAGGAGTTCATATAAGAGTCTCCCTTGAGGCTTTTTCTTTTTATCAGGTGAACCCTGCCTGAGAAAGATCTGTTTGGTCGCAAATGTGTTGCAGTATGCAGGACAAATCATGTGTGTTTGTGTTGTACATGTGACGCAATAGAATTAAGAATTCCTCATCTCCATGTAGGGATGAAGGTGATGGATATTATAGACACCCTGAATAACTCAAATGTATTTATAAAGCCCTTTTTACATCCCCAGTTTTCAGAAAGTGCTTTTACCCTCTGAATCATATCCACTATTTAATGTGTATTACCTGCATTTGAGTGGTCTATTAATTTGGGAGTGCTTATGTAAGGGATAATCAGCTTGGGGCTCTATGCGTTCTCTGGAAAACAATGAACGACGTGAAAGGTGTGTTCCACAACGCGCTAGTGGAGTGGAACAGACCTTCCACGGAGTTGCATTATTTTCCAGAGAACGCATAGAGCCCCAAGCTGATTATCCCTTTTATACCATGGCTACAATTTAACTAATTTACCGCTAGAAATGAATTCATTTGCAGATAGAAATGTGTTCAAGATCCAAAAGTAGCTAGCAAGTTTACTAGATAGTAACAGTAGTTGCCTTGGCAACCAAACATACAGACTTGCTAGTTTAGTTAACCAAACCATCAGTCTAGCTTGCTATTACAGAAATCTAATTAAACAATGCCGATAATGTTTTCAATTTGACTTTTGCTTTCAAAAGCAGCTCAAACATGGAACAAGAATGAACTATAGCCATTGAATTATATCGTGCAAATATCCCGTGCGTTACAGGGAAATAATGCACGCTCTAGAATTCCCTTCAAGCCAATCAGAAATTAGTATTCAACAATGCCATGGCATAAACAGTAATTACTGAGGTGTGAGATATTATTATTGACTGTCACTGAAATTGCTTCATCCCCAGGCGACACCATCCACTCAGAATGCGACACCATCCACTCAGAATGAGAGCCTGTGTTAAGTTGATGTATTGATGTTAAATTGACGTGCTGCGAGCAAGTCAACATACAAATTAGCATTAGAAGTTTGGGCCATTTCCAGGCACACAGGGATGCGCTTCCCATTTAATTGGTCTAACTGTAATGTATGGTTGGTTTAGCAATTCAAATGTTTGGTGATGGGTTTAACATTGGCCTCTCCGTAAGGCTTCCCTCTTACCTACACTACAGTAGAACTACCTAGTAGTAGCTAGCTAGTAGCCTAGTAGTAGCTAGCTAGTAGCCTAGTAGTAGCTAGCTAGTAGCCTAGTAGGAGTATGAAGATAGTATTAGTAGACAGAAAACGCTGTCAATGTGAAGTGTATTTATTGATAGATTGATTTAAATCAATGAAGAGTTCTACCCATCCCATTACAAACTCCTTTAAAATGAAGAAGTCAATAGACCACATAGCCATAGCCTACCTGATGTGTTGAGGGGTCCTTGTACAGCCCCAGTCAACATGTTGATCTCTGGCACACTGTCCTCCACTGGGTCGTCGGGCAGCAGAGGGTTAATTTTAGCAGCCTTGTGTCCATGTGTTCGGTAAGCCTCCACCAGACGTGCTAGCCCATGGTCTGTGTAAACGGAGGAGGGGGGTAAATCCATTTTGATTTGAACGAAACCTTCCATACATATTTGCCCATTGTAGAAGTGCTCAGAACGTGACTTTTTTGACCTGAATGCCAAAACATTCAACAGATAAAGGTGCTCAAAGTTGACCCATTTTGCATACCCCACCATACCATGAGACATCCATGATAAACGGCCACCTTTCTAATGGCGTACCAGCTAGCCTAAACTGCAGTGGTCTGTAAGGATAGGTCCATTCTATTCATTATATTTCTATGATTGAAATGACAACCATCTAGTATTCAAGAGCATGTTGTGTCTCAACCGATGGCGGGCACAACACAAAACCTCCGATGATGTAAAGTAGGGTCCAAGCTAGCTCTTGAAAACCCTTCTCCATATCTAGAGTTTTCAACAGTTACAGTCGCCCACTGATTGCTCCGTGTGAACTACAATTCCAACGCTGTGTTTTAATGTCTATAATCATCGCTTTCATACCGGTTTTTCGAAGCATATGCCCCTTGTCTTTCATATCAGCGATAAATAATCTTTCAAATAAAAAATATACTTACTGTTGAAGTTTTGTACAGATCCACAAGCTGTGTGTGCCTCCAGTTGACAAACTATACTTCCTCCCCAGTTACACACAGGTGTTTGGAGCACGCTAGATAGCTAATTAAGCACGTAAGTGTCATGAAAAGCCAGAAAAGGCTGTTGTGGACCCTCTGGAAAGTCCTAAAATATGCCCCTGACCGCGGTGGTGGTGGAGGATGCAAAGTATGTATATAAGCAAGTTGCTCTTTTTTGAAGACATCTCCAAGCTATAACTGCCACAAACTAATTCAACTGGTACCATGGAAATACTTTTAGCCAGCTAAGTCCACAACGTTTCTTCAGAAATGTCATTGTCTAGTTATTTTAAAATCTCAAATTGATAAAGTTGTAATGCACTGATTCTCTTCACTGCAGATCTGACACATCACACCACTGTTCAACGGGGCCACTACACTCCAGATTGCCTTCTACGCTCAAAGGTCCTTGATGAGGATCCACCCCATCACACCACTCTTATTAATAATTAATACAATAAAACATTGGACCGTTATATACACTGTGTCCCAGTCTTTCTATGTATGTAATGTCTGTGGGTGAATTATGAAACATTACTGTATGCAGATGTGCAAAAAATGTTCATGTAGATTTGTTTTTGCCATTGCTTGACCTATTTGAAATGTAAGAATATGTTGCAGATTTAAACTTTAATTGGTGATAATGGAAACAAATAGAAATGCAATTAACAATGTTTTCAATGTCCAACTTTATCCTCTGCAATACTTTTTTTTACAGTAGGTAATACACTGTAGTCAGTTAGTCATTACCAGGTTATGATGAGGTCTTAACTATGACCAGCAGGCTACATAATATAGCGGGCCGAATTATGACCAGCTGGTCATATTGTGGTCAGAAAAATACGTCCTATTCTGCTCAGTAAAAAGACCGGGGGGGTTAACAGTTTGCGACCAGAATAAGACGTCATACGGATGTCTTTTCAACCAGTTTTTGCCCACTGGGAATGTTGTCCAATAGTTATTTTCCAATTGATAATGACAAAGAATAATTGCTAAAGGTTTAAGATGTTCATTATCAGCAAAACCTACTGACCTCGATTGAGTGCAGTGATATACGAGACTGGGTCACCGTGCAACTCCGGGTGCCCCTGGCTTTGTTTGGGTCGGTACCCGTAGACTCCTTTCTGGGTGTGATACAGACAACTGACGACTGGTCGAAAGACACTGAGAGGTACTCGGCTGACGCGGTGCAAGTTTTTCAGGAATAGTATCGCTGACATGATTTGAAATGAATAAAATAAGTTAAAAAACGACGCTAGCTAGCTAGCTAGACGGTTACACACACTTCAGAGCAGCAGCCACACTGCTTGTGAAAGACAGGAGGTGACACCATACTGCAAGCTGATTGGTTTAGCCGTCGGCGTGTTTCGTGGAAGCGCAGAAAGTGTTCGGGTTAAATGGAATTATGTATATCCATCCAAATTACATGGATATATAGCTTAATGTTGAATCAATTAAGGTGCGTGTGTAGCCTGTAGAATCAGATTGTAATGTATCACTTTCACGCTTATATCAGGTATGATTGGCGTCCCAGATGATTTTGCGCAACAAGTGTCTCCATCATGCTGGTGCAGTTGGGTTTGGCCTCGTAAACCCTCCATTTTGCCCAAAGCCAGTGGTGAGGAGGAGCGTTTACGTTCTTCTTTATTCTTAGATGAGGTTTAACGGCGGTTGGCATCCAATAAATGTTGCATTACCGCCACCTACAAGACTGGAGTACAACTCCCTTATACTTTGCCAAGAGAGTGCAAAGCTGTCATCAAGGCAAAGGGTGGCTATTTGAAGAATCTCAAATATAAAATATATTTTGATTTGTTTAACACTTTTTCGTTTACTACATGATTCCATATGTGTCATTTCATCGTTTTGATGTCTTCACTATTATTCTACAATGTAAAAAAATTGTAAAAATAAAGTAAAACTCTTGAATGAGTATGTGTGTCTTTTGACTGGTAGTGTACATCCCTTGTTGGCCTATATCCCTCTGTACTGGTACAGATCTACTACTCACACCCCTCCTCTCAGGATCCCTCCCCTTTGACCCATCTTCCTCTACTTTCTTCAATGCCTCAGCATATGACAACTTCTGCACTACTCTAACCCTGGAAACCTCAACCTGCTCATCACGCAAACGGACAGAAAACCGTAGCATTCAATGCATTGACAGGGAGATGACAGCAGAAAATGAGGACATGTTCATTGGGACAATTGAAGTGAAACAGAGTGAAGTACAATGTAGCTCAGCTAGTGAATATCAATGAGAAAAATACTGAGAAAGAGCAGTGGACAGAAACACTGAAAATAAACAACCAGAAACGTACTGTTAAGCTGGATACGGGAGCTGAGTGTAAAGTCTTGTCCACCAGAGACTTGAAAACGCTTAAAGTGAAAGTGAGTGGAGATTCCATGCAAAAATCCAACCGCAAGCTAGTGACATATTCTGGCCACCAGATGGAGCCAAATGGCAAGAAAACACTCAAATGTCAAGACAAAAAGTGTTTGAACTGGAATTTAAAGTGATAGAACAAGATGCACCTGCAATACTTGGAAGATCAGCTTTTCTGCAAATGGGCTTAATACAAAGAATATTCAAGCTTGAACAAAACACATTTGGAGGGAATATGAAGATTTATTCACAGGACTTGGATGTGTTCCAGTAGTTCATCACATACAAATAGACCCAGAAGTCACACCAGTGATTCACTCCCCCAGAAAAGTTCCTGTAGCACTAAAAGAAAAACTTGAAAAGGAACTGAACTGAATGGAAAAGATGGATGTCATCGTCAAGCAAACTGAGCCTACTGAATGGGTAAACAGCTTGGTGACAATCGTGAAGCCAAACAAAATACGGGTATGCATGGTCCCACAGGATCTAAACAAAGCCGCCAAGAGAGAACATTATCCTTTACGTACCATTGAAGAGGTAGTTGCTAAAATGCCTAACGTTAAGGTATTTTCAGTTGTTGATGCAAACCAAGGATTCTGGCAAATCCAACTGGATGAAGAGAGCTCCCGACTCTGCAAATTCAATACGCCGTATGGGAGGTGTTCATTCAAGAGACTGCCGTTCGGAATTGCGTCCGCTCCAGAGGTGTTCCAGAGGTGCCTCGCCCAGCATTTGGAAGGTCTGGAAGGTGTCGTAAACATCATGGATGACATTCTTGTCTGGGGTGATGACACAGAGCAGCACGACCGGAGACTGAGACAGCTACTAGATAGACTGAGAAGCATCAACTTGAAACTGAATAAGGACAAGTGCAAAATCAGAATGACAGAAATTCGCTACATTGGACGTGTTAAGCAAAGAAGGCCTGAAACCAGACTCTGCAAGATACTGCAACATTCCCATGGATCTCTGAAGCGCTGCTTTGTCCTCTGGCATTTCTTGTATTGCTCTGACCTTTTCAGAGTTCATCCCAAATCTCTCAGATGTCAGCGCACCACTGAGACAACAGCTGGAAGGAGACGTTCAGTGGCACTGGGAGTCTGCACAGGAACAGAGTTTCAGAATCTTGAAAACACTAGTCAGCAATGCGCCAGTGTTAAAGTACTACGATGTGCAAAGACCAGTGACACTATCTGTGGATGCAAGCTCAGAAGGCTTGGGAGCTGTGATCCTGCAAGATGGTCAGTCAATCGTGTATGAGTCATGGTCCCTCACAGACTGTCAAAAGAGATATGCTCAAATTGAAAATTAGCTACTGGCGATAGTGCATGGCTGCGAGAAGTTTCATCAATACCTGTACAGATCCAGTTGGAGTCAGACCACAAGCCCTTGGAAACAATCTTCAAGAAGTCGCTCCAGAAAGCACCAGCCAGACAACAGAGAATGCTGATTCAATCAAATGTATTTATAAAGCCCTTTTTACATAAGCAGATGTCACAAAGTGCTTATACAGAAACCCAGCCTAAAACCCCAAACAGCAAGCAATGCATGGCTAAACAGACATGGCTAAACAGACATGGCTAAGCAGACATGGCTAAACAGACATGGCTAAACAGACATGGCTAAACAGATTGAAGGACTACGATACAATAACAACAACCAAAGAGAGCCGCTCCATTCTCATCCCAGAGAGAGCTTGGGCCAAAGTTGGAGTGGACCTCTTCCATTACAACGACACAGAATATCTACTATGTGTGGATTACTATTCAAAATAGCCAGAAATCTCCAAGTAAACACATAATTACAGCACTAAAGTCAATCTATCTTTGCAAGGCATGGGGTGCCCGATGTTTTGTGCTCCAACAATGGAAGACAGCTGGTGAGTCAAGATATGTCAGAGTTCTCTACCAGCTGGGAGTTCAAACATGGCACGCCCTAGATTTGGATTTGATCTCAATACAGTTTTCTGTTCCCAAAACTAGAATTTGTTACGAACAGAGTGGACTAAGTTTAGAAGGAAGGCAAGGGCGAATTGAGTTATTTCACACGCGCACTTCACAGAGTAGGCATTTTCTAACTGAAATATGCAAAAAAGGGCTGGTGTTTCGTGTAGGCTTACCCTGGCATGACGTTTTGATAACTGTGTAAATCTCTCTAGGACACGATTACTTTTATCAATGTATTCGCCTGTATTTACCCCCCAAAAATGAAATGCTAATTAGTTGCTAATGTGTCTATCATAAAGAACTACAAACACTATGATGAACTGGACGAGACTGCCGAATCGAGGCAAAGGTGAGAATCTCTGGATTATCTATCTAATGTTAGCTACATTTTGTAATTAATAAATTGGCTACATTTCTTTAAACTGACAATTCTGTGAACTTTGCTTTTTTTTATTTTATTCTTGTGCAAGTTTTAAATTGACACAATACCTATTAGCAAAGCTGCCAGCTAGAGATGACATGCAGGAGCTTGCAGGGATTTGTAGTCTTACATGATGTCTACTTTGATGCTAATTAGCATTTTCGAATCTGAGAGTAAATAGAGCTGAATATATTGATAAAAGTCACCTTGTCCGAGAGAGATTTACATGGTTATCAAAACATCACACCAGGGTAAGCCTACACAAAACACAGACCTTATTTTAAGGGTTTCTAAAACTCCCTATGGGGAAAATGAATGGTGGAAAAACGATTGGAACCATTTCCCTGTTTGACCATTGGTTTTATGGGTATTATGACACCTCCACTGTGGGGCGCTATAGGGAAATTAATGGAATTTTTGTAGGATTTTTGGATAAATGCCGAAAATAAGGTCTGTGGTAAACACAGGTTTAGGAGATTTTATACGTTTTGTTCTATCAGATAATCTACATCAGCTAACCTCACTTGAGGCGTCACTACAGACCTCCTGGTTCGATTCCAGGCTGTATCACAACCGGCCGTGATTGGGAGTCCCATAGGGCGGTGCACAATTGGCCCAATTGGCCCTCTGTAGGCCGTCATTGTAAATAAGAATTTGTTCTTAACTGACTTGCCTAGTTAAATAAAGGTAAAAATAAAATAAAAAATCATTTCTGGTTTTTAGGACTACAAACTGGCGAACTCTATTGAATACTACTCGCGTCTTCGCCTCCTTCTCAAAACCCATTGGATGAGAAGTTCAGAGGGGCCGGACCTCTGGTTTTCTCATCCAATGGGTTTTGAGAAGGACTCGAGGAGTCTGCAATTGAGATTCTCCCACGGACATGATGTGCTCAGGCACATACACATTGCATAATCTGTCTAGATGGAGTACAGCTATGACCGGAAGTTACTTTTCGTGGCAGGTAAGGAGAGCATTTTAGCTAACCCTAACCCTTTAGGGGGGTCCATATGGGGAGGGGGGGGATGTCCATAGGGGGAGTAGAGGGGGGGTCCATATGGGGAGGGGGGGAATGTCCATAGGGGGAGTAGAGGGGGGGTCCATATGGGGAGGGGGGGAATGTCCATAGGGGGAGTAGAGGGGGGGTCCATAGGGGGGGGTAGAACACATAAAATGTCACTCTGTGATAAGAGTCACTGACTCAAAGCCACAAGAGGTTAGAACATATTTCAAACATTGCTTGTTAGAGGGAGGTAGTTGCAGAAACGTTGGAATGGTGATCTTCCTGGCCTTCCTTGACAACTGGTGTTGGTGTCCTGTAGGACTGGCAGTGTGTACCCAATGGTGCGTTCGGCTGCACGTATCACCTTCTGAAGAGCCCTGCGGTCCGCGGCGGTGGAGTTGCCGTACCAGGCTGTGATGCAGCCAGACAGTATGCTCTCAATGGTGTTCCTGTAGAACCCTGTGAGGGCCCTCGGGACAGGCCAAATTCCTTCAGCATCCTGTGTTTGACGAGTCGCTGTCGTGCGTTCTTCACTACGGTGTCTGTGTGGTTAGACCATTTCAGCTTCTCTGAGATGTGTACGCAGAGGAATTAGAAGTTATTGACCATCTCCACGGCGGCCCTGTTGATGAGGATGGTGGCTTGTCCAGCCTGGTTCCTCCTGAAGTCCACAATCAGCTCCTCTGTTTTGCTAACGTTGAGGGAGAGGTTGAGGGAGAAGTTGTTCTTGATAACTCATGTAGATATTTGCTATGTTTTATTTGAATGAAAAACACCATGATATATGAGTTGTGGTTTTGTAGGTGATCAGAGATGAGGGGACTGGGTTAGAAACAGTTCTTATTCAGTAAAATGTCCTTATGATTCATGCATCAAATACTGTATATTAACTGTAGTTACACTTGTCAACAGTAGATGGTGACAATGTATTTATGGCCTGTTTAACCTACAGCCTGTAGCTGTCTGAGTTGAGCTACAGCTGTTATCATTTTGAATCTCTCTTAACTTCCCTGTAGGAGATGATTGGTCATATGCAGAGCTATGAATTAGTTAGGCCAATGACGAGTAGGCCTAGCCTATAACGTATTTCTGTATTTAAAATATAATGAAAGCCAAAGGAAATTCTGATCACAAATACATAGGCTAGCCAACACACATCATTTCTTTCTGCAATCCCCTATATAGGTTTTCATCAAGGTAAGAGCTTCTAATCTTTGTCTAGTAGACCAATATCTAATATAATTGGCATAACATATTTCTCGGCATATGGTATCCTAATCTTTGAGTTAAAGGGAAAACATAATTTAGGCCTATGACTTTTGTGACACAACGTGACCTCGTAGTCTAACTGGCCCGCCAACGCAATTCTTTCTCTCTCTGTTTGGAAAAATCCATCATAATCAATAATGTAATCCCGAAGAACTAGGGTAAACCCAGGTTTTTCTCCAAAAGAAAATGTAGGCCTACCTACCTAGACTAATTATTGTAGGCTATAAATGATTCAATTCCAATCATATAGCAAATATTGATTTTATTAAGTTAAATTCTTCAATTCAGTTGCTTCCCATTCCGTTGTATAGATTCTAGAACACCCACTAGGTGTCCGTCTCGCTCTCTGTCTCAGGTCCAGCATGGATAAATTGAGAGACGAAGACGTTTCTGACGGATGTCCTGTCAGCGGACCCCAGTCACATCCTTCAGCATGTAGACGAGCAGAAACGGGTAACTTTACACGAATACAGGAATCTGCACATCTTCAGTAAATCAGCCCCGGATGATTCTATCATCCGTTTGCTGGATACACTCATCAGTAAGAACGGTGTGACCTGAGGTAAATCCTGAGGTAAATCCTGAGGTAAATCCTGAGGTAAATCCTGAGGTAAATCCTGGCCCTGTTCCATCAGCCAGACATCAGAACTACTTTCGCCAGACTGAAGAAAAGCAAACTGATGAGGTGTTATGCACTATTGTTATATAACGTAGCCACTATTCAATATCACAATACTTTTAAATCTTGTTGGGGGGTCTTTTAAAAGTTTTGTGTTTCAACTTCTGTTTTTTTTGTATGTACGTTGGTTGTTGTCTATGCTGCTCAAATAATGTCTTAATTAGAGCATAATACCGTTTTCTAATGTAATAACAACAACGATATTGCCCCGGCACCCAGCAACCCCAAACGCGGTGCCAACCACATCCTCCACAGTCCACACCCCAGGCCCAACCACAGGCCTCATTACCATACATACTGATTGAATCATGAACTATGTGTGCCGTTAGTAGAATTGTACATGAAATGTCTGACACCATTTTTTTGCCCTTGGAAGCCCCAATGGATAGACACACCATTATCATCGAGGACCACCAACGAGAACCACTTTGTAAACAAGTGTTTTAATGTTTCAGTGTTAACCTCTGCAAATACACAGCACATCTTACTGTATGATTTTACCAGATACATTCATTTTAATTTGTGAAGGGTTACACATCAAGTAACAAAGAATGTAAACTAGAGGACTCTGTCGGCCATTAACTTTGAGGCAAAACCTTATGGACTAATAAATGACATTATTGTTGTATTATTGTTTTTGTTAGGTTCAAACCTTCCAACCACTACTCTCCTATGAAAAATAAAAACCCTGGGAAGACGTCGATGAAGACATCACCTGGGGGAAAGACTATGAGAAAAACCACAGCATGTGGATACATCAAAGTTGAAGACAGGGGCCCAGGGGAAATACTTCCAAGCAGTTCTACAGCAAGCGGTTAGGCCGATGGACATTCTCATTTTGGAACCAGAGCAACGAAAACGTTTTTCAGGAGCCGAGAAGAGAGGGTAAATCAAACAGTATAATAAGCTTGATCGTGTCTGGTTTATAGTATAATAAGCTTGATCGTGTCTGGTTTATAGTATAATAAGCTTGATCGTGTCTGGTTTATAGTATAATAAGCTTGATCGTGTCTGGTTTATAGTATAATAAGCTTGATCGTGTCTGGTTTATAGTATAATAAGCTTGATCGTGTCTGGTTTATAGTATAATAAGCTTGATCTTGTCTGGTTTTATAGTATAATAAGCTTGATCGTGTCTGGTTTATAGTATAATAAGCTTGATCGTGTCTGGTTTATAGTATAATAAGCTTGATCTTGTCTGGTTTATAGTATAATAAGCTTGATCGTGTCTGGTTTATAGTATAATAAGCTTGATCGTGTCTGGTTTATAGTATAATAAGCTTGATCGTGTCTGGTTTATAGTATAATAAGCTTGATCGTGTCTGGTTTATAGTATAATAAGCTTGATCTTGTCTGGTTTATAGTATAATAAGCTTGATCGTGTCTGGTTTATAGTATAAAAGCTTGATCGTGTCTGGTTTATAGTATAATAAGCTTGATCTTGTCTGGTTTATAGTAAAATAAGCTTGATCGTGTCTGGTTTATAGTAAAATAAGCTTGATCGTGTCTGGTTTATAGGATAATAAGCTTGATCGTGTCTGGTTTATAGTATAATAAGCTTGATCGTGTCTGGTTTATAGTATAATAAGCTTGATCGTGTCTGGTTTATAGTATAATAAGCTTGATCGTGTCTGGTTTATAGTATAATAAGCTTGATCATGTCTGGTTTATAGTATAATAAGCTTGATCGTGTCTGGTTTATAGTATAATAAGCTTGATCTTGTCTGGTTTATAGTATAATAAGCTTGATCGTGTCTGGTTTATAGTATAAAAGCTTGATCGTGTCTGGTTTATAGTTTAATAAGCTTGATCTTGTCTGGTTTATAGTAAAATAAGCTTGATCGTGTCTGGTTTATAGGATAATAAGCTTGATCGTGTCTGGTTTATAGTATAATAAGCTTGATCGTGTCTGGTTTATAGTATAATAAGCTTGATCGTGTCTGGTTTATAGTATAATAAATTTGATCGTGTCTGGTTTATAGTATAATAAGCTTGATCGTGTCTGGTTTATAGTATAATAAGCTTGATCTTGTCTGGTTTATAGTATAATAAGCTTGATCATGTCTGGTTTATAGTATAATAAGCT
This sequence comes from Coregonus clupeaformis, assembly GCF_020615455.1. Classification (NCBI taxonomy): domain Eukaryota; kingdom Metazoa; phylum Chordata; class Actinopteri; order Salmoniformes; family Salmonidae; genus Coregonus; species Coregonus clupeaformis. Next base: position 9,433,546 of record NC_059210.1, read on the forward strand.
TGATCGTGTCTGGTTTATAGTATAATAAGCTTGATCTTGTCTGGTTTTATAGTATAATAAGCTTGATCTTGTCTGGTTTATAGTATAATAAGCTTGATCGTGTCTGGTTTATAGTATAATAAGCTTGATCGTGTCTGGTTTATAGTATAATAAGCTTGATCGTGTCTGGTTTATAGTATAATAAGCTTGATCGTGTCTGGTTTATAGTATAATAAGCTTGTTCGTGTCTGGTTTATAGTATAATAAGCTTGATCGTGTCTGGTTTATAGTATAATAAGCTTGATCGTGTCTGGTTTATAGTATAATAAGCTTGATCGTGTCTGGTTTATAGTATAATAAGCCTGATCGTGTCTGGTTTATAGTATAATAAGCTTGATCGTGTCTGGTTTATAGTATAATAAGCTTGATCGTGTCTGGTTTATAGTATAATAAGCTTGATCGTGTCTGGTTTATAGTATAATAAGCTTGATCGTGTCTGGTTTATAGTATAATAAGCTTGATCGTGTCTGGTTTATAGGATAATAAGCTTGATCGTGTCTGGTTTATAGGATAATCAGCTTGATCGTGTCTGGTTTATAGGATAATAAGCTTGATCGTGTCTGGTTTATAGGATAATAAGCTTGATCGTGTCTGGTTTATAGGATAATAAGCTTGATCGTGTCTGGTTTATAGTATAATAAGCTTGATCTTGTCTGGTTTATAGTATAATAAGCTTGATCGTGTCTGGTTTATAGTACAATAAGCTTGATCGTGTCTGGTTTATAGTATAATAAGCTTGATCGTGTCTGGTTTATAGTACAATAAGCTTGATCTTGTCTGGTTTATAGTATAATAAGCTTGATCTTGTCTGGTTTATAGTAAAATAAGCTTGATCGTGTCTGGTTTATAGTATAATAAGCTTGATCGTGTCTGGTTTATAGTACAATAAGCTTGATCGTGTCTGGTTTATAGTACAATAAGCTTGATCGTGTCTGGTTTATAGTATAATAAGCTTGATCGTGTCTGGTTTATAGTATAATAAGCTTGATCTTGTCTGGTTTATAGTATAATAAGCTTGATCGTGTCTGGTTTATAGTATAAAAGCTTGATCGTGTCTGGTTTATAGTATAATAAGCTTGATCTTGTCTGGTTTATAGTAAAATAAGCTTGATCGTGTCTGGTTTATAGTATAATAAGCTTGATCGTGTCTGGTTTATAGTATAATAAGCCTGATCGTGTCTGGTTTATAGTATAATAAGCTTGATCTTGTCTGGTTTATAGTATAATAAGCTTGATCGTGTCTGGTTTATAGTATAATAAGCTTGATCTTGTCTGGTTTATAGTATAATAAGCTTGATCGTGTCTGGTTTATAGTATAATAAGCTTGATCGTGTCTGGTTTATAGGATAATAAGCTTGATCGTGTCTGGTTTATAGTATAATAAGCTTGATCGTGTCTGGTTTATAGTATAATAAGCTTGATCGTGTCTGGTTTATAGTATAATAAGCTTGATCTTTTCTGGTTTATAGTATAATAAGCTTGATCGTGTCTGGTTTATAGTATAATAAGCTTGATCTTTTCTGGTTTATAGTATAATAAGCTTGATCGTGTCTGGTTTATAGTATAATAAGCTTGATCTTTTCTGGTTTATAGTATAATAAAGCTTGATCGTGTCTGGTTTATAGTATAATAAGCTTGATCTTTTCTGGTTTATAGTATAATAAGCTTGATCGTGTCTGGTTTATAGTATAATAAGCTTGATCTTGTCTGGTTTATAGTATAATAAGCTTGATCGTGTCTGGTTTATAGGATAATAAGCTTGATCGTGTCTGGTTTATAGTATAATAAGCTTGATCGTGTCTGGTTTATAGTATAATAAGCTTGATCGTGTCTGGTTTATAGTATAATAAGCTTGATCTTTTCTGGTTTATAGTATAATAAGCTTGATCGTGTCTGGTTTATAGTATAATAAGCTTGATCTTTTCTGGTTTATAGTATAATAAGCTTGATCGTGTCTGGTTTATAGTATAATAAGCTTGATCTTTTCTGGTTTATAGTATAATAAGCTTGATCGTGTCTGGTTTATAGTATAATAAGCTTGATCTTTTCTGGTTTATAGTATAATAAGCTTGATCGTGTCTGGTTTATAGTATAATAAGCTTGATCGTGTCTGGTTTATAGTATAATAAGCCTGATCGTGTCTGGTTTATAGTATAATAAGCTTGATCGTGTCTGGTTTATAGAATAATAAGCTTGATCGTGTCTGGTTTATAGTATAATAAGCTTGATCGTGTCTGGTTTATAGTATAATAAGCTTGATCGTGTCTGGTTTATAGTATAATAAGCTTGATCGTGTCTGGTTTATAGTATAATAAGCTTGATCGTGTCTGGTTTATAGTATAGGTTTATAGTATAATGCTTGATCGTGTCTGGTTTATAGTATAATAAGCTTGATCGTGTCTGGTTTATAGTATAATAAGCTTGATCGTGTCTGGTTTATAGTATAATAAGCTTGATCGTGTCTGGTTTATAGTATAATAAGCTTGATCGTGTCTGGTTTATAGTATAATAAGCTTGATCGTGTCTGGTTTATAGTATAATAAGCTTGATCGTGTCTGGTTTATAGTATAATAAGCTTGATCGTGTCTGGTTTATAGTACAGGTGTAATATTGACTGTCTGTCTCTTTCTTCAGTAAAGTTGAAGGGAATCTCATTCGAGAAACTTGGAGTAAACAAGTACAAAGAGGGGATAAAGTTCACAAACAAATCCAAATTGACTTTCATGAAAGGGAAAAAGACTACAGATGGAACCCACTGCTGAGAAAATATAACATTTTGATGAATGGTGTTAGACCAACTGTCTGTCAGAACATGCTCTCTCACCGACTGTGACAGTGTGGCGTTCAATGTCCAGACCAGAGACAATTAATGAATTACCTACTTGCCTACATTGTGTAAATACACATTTTATTTTAAGTAGCCATTAGAGCGCCACAGTGATACCAATCATTAGAAAGGAAATTGAGTAGCTACAGGTCGACTGTGTATTAGCCTATAGTTTGAAATAATTATTCCAACATAGCATGTAGCCTAGTGCGGTCTACACAGTGCATTGGGCAAAACAACCTGCATTTTAAACCTTACTTTGCTTCTTAATGTTCATTTAGTAGCCAGCTCCACCTCTGGGCAGCCAACTTATTTCCATAGCAGGCTGTGTTCCTGATACTATATAACCTATTAGTAACCGAATACATCGGAATGTAATAATTGTTTTTGAAATGTGTACTTTTAGACAAATATTACCCCGATTTGGTCTAGTCCTTTACTCTTTCGGCCCTGTGAAGTGGCCACTTGTCATCTAGAATGACTTGTTTTTAAAATAGTCACGTGGTTGTCATCCATGGTACACTGCACGTGCCGGCCTCGGTCTTTCTGAGCAGAGTCCAATGATGTATAAACACAATAGCCTTGTCCCATAGTGTGGCAATGGGTACTTCCAGTTGTTCATGGCCCTTATTCAGTAGTGCTAACGCTGATGTTCTTGCAGTTCAGTCGTTAGTAGATACCAAGGTATTTGGTGGCATCCTCAGACGACGGAGTACTTTACCTGTGGGGCTTCTTTTGAACAAACAGAACACACAAATCACTCATGGCCCCCAAATATGTTACATCCATAGGCTACTGTATATTAGTTTACTGGTATATTATTACTCAAATTATAAATCAGCAAACGCTTGGAAACAAAATAAATAAGCAAAGAGAAGGACAATGGAGAGAAACAAGTTAGGGAGACAGACACTGGGGAGTTTGTAAATGTTGTCACAACACTGGACAGGCACTGGGACTACACAACACACAGACACATTGAATATTAGGGGGAAATGGTTTAATTTTGGAGACAGAGGCAAAGAAACACCACACATGAACAAACATTTACCAAATAAAACACTCTGATTTCCAACTACACACCACTGCTTCTATGGGAAAAATAGAAATATCTACCGACGGGTAAAAAGGAAAAAGCCCAGAAACTAAAACAAATAATTAACTTTCTATTAAACTAAGACATTTATCTATCCATACAAGTTGTCTATAATAAGCCCAGATGGTCGTTTTTAATAACCACGTGGACTGCGAGCACAGCACTAACATGAAACTGACCAAGGTTTTAGAGGATCCCCACCCCCAAAAGTAGAAACTGAATAAAGTAGTGAGGAACGTGTAGAAAGCAAGTTAATGAAATCAAAATGAAGGTTATTTATTTAAGAAACAAAAACGTACTACCAGAAATGTTATCATTGACGACCATCAAGAAGCCAAACTCAACACTATCACATTCAAGGCCTTAGAGAGGACAGACATTTTTTTTCCAATATATATTTTTTTCTTTAATTATTTCCAATATAAAAAAAAAAGCTTCACTGGTACAAAATACATATGCACAGCCAGTATTGTAGAAATTGGAAAGAGCCAGTTTTTTTCGTCATTTCGTTTTTTTCAAATCCCACCCAAGTTTCAAAGGTTTAATTAAAAACAGAAAATCACTACTGTAATAATGTTTTACAGATAAGATCAACATGAAGATGCACCACGACTTTGGCTTTTCTCAAGACAACACAAACATCTATCAAATAATTTATGTGGAGAAGAACATGAACAAAGTCGTCCTATCAATTATGAATCATCAGATAAGACAAATGGTACAGAAAGAGGACAGAGATGTTTGACCAAGACAACATCTAAGAGAAGCAAAGCTACCACTCACTTAGCACTTCAGAGTATGAGAGAACAGAAAAACCGTGACCAGTGATAGAGATACTGAGTGAAGTCCCAAGTGGCACCGTATTTCCCTGCATAGTGCACTACTTTTGAACAGATTCATAGGTCCTGGTCAAAAGTAGTGCACTATGTAGGGAAATACGGTGCCATTTGGAATGAGTAATTAAAAATGAATGTTGTGACGGAAGCCCCCGAAGTGAGTTTCTAGCTCCTATACCCTGACCCATGTGTGATTTTATATTGTGCTTATATTTCAACATTTACGGTAACACTTTACAATACAGTTGTATAACTACCCATTATAATCAATTAAATATTTACTAACATTTGTTAACAGTTCGTTGTAGCCTACATAACAAATTGTTTTACAAACGGTCTTATAGTTAATTTTAATAACATGCCACACTTCCCAGGTTTTGGTTGATGTGAAAAAGGATATTACTATTCTATAATCAATAAATCAAATCAATATACAATAACATTACCATTTTACCTGACAACTAGGCATTCATATTATATCAATACACTGTCTGTGACCGTACCGCAAAGCACTCAACTTTGTCCACTCACTAACAGGGGGATTTGTCTTCAAAAGGTTTAGGGTGTTTATTGTACAATAATAATATTCACAAATTACTTGCCAATGTGTTAAAATTCAGTAAATCACGTACCATTTGAACCAATAACGCGACACAAAGTGGAAAACAACACATCAGCGGGTGACTTAGCCTTCATGACACACTGGTATCTATATTATAACAAAAGCAAACTGAGCGTTCCTAACTGCAGCATATCTCTAGTCCTTAAACCAAGGCCTACTAGCATCTGGATAGGCAGTTTCTAGACATATGGCACTGAGTTTTGTATTGCATTTGGATAGAAAAACGCACTGCAGAAAGCACATTCTCCATCATAGTCAACATAAAATATTGTTTATTAGTGGTACCTTGGTAGTTCTGGGAAGTGCCACCAACCCATGCTTCAAAAACAAACAGATTAGCAAAAAAATGTACATTTCCCCCAATATTATATAACGGACAAAATCAAAAATCACTCCCATTCAACAGACACTTCAAAACTCCTCAGGTGCTGCTAGAACCTCCTAGATAAAACGGGTGCCATCTTGGGTGATTTGTAAGTTTTAAAAAAACTAAACAAAAACGGCAAAAAAAAAATATGCATTTTGTGGCTTGTTAATCCCAAATCTGTTGAGAAAGACACGGTAGGCAGTGCTTGCATCTTCCACACACAGCTGAATCTCAAACACAAAGGACCCTGAGTTGACAACCCTTGTTTAGCGCCTTCTGGGTCGTATTCATAAAGCGTATCAGAGTAGGAGTACTGAACTAGGATCAGTTTTCGACTTTGTATCATATAAATGAATAAGATTACATGAACAGGGGGGACCTGATCCTAGACGCTTTGTGAATATGGGACCAAGTACGCATGTTTTTGGGGAACCTTTCTTTGGGGGCGGTGATCGAGATGCAGGGGCTGGATGTAAATTATTTGAGCTGTCCCATCATCTTTTCAGTACAACTGACAGAAAGTAGGCTAGTCCATTATCATCCAATAAAAGACACTTCTGATCTGAGTAGTAAACTTTATGCCGAAACATGGAATGCTTTTGTAAACCAACACTTTTGGTGGGGGGGGGGTAGGTTCAGCAGTGTTAACACATAGATACTGTGTGACCGTTTTGAATAGAAAATTACTTTTTTTCTTCTTAAACGTGTGATTTCAACTATCTTATCACCAACAAATACATTTTTGTGTGTGTGTGTGTGTGTGTGTGAGAGAGAGAGAGAGAGATCGAATAAACATTCCCCTGTGTGCGATTTCACGTTCAGGGGCTCCCAGTGTTCTTACTGTCACAGAACAAAGTGTGTGTTTGAGGAAAATTGGGCACTCACATGAAAGCATATTGTAAGAACTTAAAAAACACTGAGTTTGACACATGGGCACTTTAAACAAAAACGCCTCGTCTGTCTTCTGTGGTAATGGACATTATCTTGCAATATGAGGCATCCATACTAGACAAAAACATCAATTTCTGAAATTAATTCTCAACAAGAAATTCACAAAAAATTCTCAAGACCTTAAGAATTTAACACTAAATTTAAACTATTTTCTTTTAATGTAGGAAAAAAAATGAAAATCAAAATGTAGTCAATATATTCCCCAAGATGAGACAATGACAATCTACTTAACTGATGTGTCCACCCCCCCAAAAAATACATTTTTGCAGAGGTTAAAATAGCAAATAACCCAGAAAGGAATTCTGACAACACATGTAAGTAACATCACCACTAGTAAATTAGTAATTTTTTTTGAAAGGCTGTGTTGTGTTGATCGAGCAAACAGATTTTTTTTTGTTGTTGTTCCACTTAAAAATGGAATACACTTAAAGACCCTAGATGACGTTACAACATAATCTACAAAAGAACCCCAAAGTTAACCTGGGTTTCTGTTTTACTTAGCTTTAAACTTCTATAGATTCAATGGTATAAAATATAGGTAATCTAAGTGTGCATTTAAACCACAGATTGTCTATTTGTGAATCAGTTCTAAAAAAGTTCAGACTCATGTAGGTAGTCATTTCCCCTAGTAATCAAGAGCAAATCTACCTCTATTGTGCCGTCAATATTTTTGAAAAAATAAAGCAAAATAGGTAAATACACATATTTTCGTTAATGAAAGCCAAGAGTCTCTTTTTAAAACAGCCTTGGTGACAAAATGGAAAATGTGAAAAACCTAAACAGAGCACTGAGGGGCATTCTGGTTGATAATCAGACTTGTTTTTAAAAGTGTTGCGAGTCAAGTGGTCTTAGGGTGCGCGTCTGAAATGGAACCCTATTCCCTACATAGTGCACTACTTTTGACTAGAGCCCAGGGCCCGGGTCAAAAGTGGTGCGCTACATTGGAGATGGGGTGCGATTTTGGACACAGCATTATTTTGTTGTTTCAGAAGCAGACATATTGCTAATGGCACAAAGCAGCACAGCACTGTGCTAGTCCCTGTATTCAAACTTTCAAGTGAACTTTATACTGAGAGAGAAGAGGTAAAAAGAAACAAGCAACAGAAACAAGCAAATTACAAAATAATTAAAAAAAAACAATCCCACAGGCTTTTAAAACAAGTTTTTTTTTTTTTTGCATTCGCAAGTTTTTTTTTACAAATTCAAAGTATTTTAAATGAAATGACCGCAGGTAAGATTTCACATTGATTTTGCTTGACCGACCTCCCCTCACATTTGATACAGGAAAAAACAAACAAAAAGTTACATGCAAAAAAATCAGGACTGTATCCAAAATGACAGCATATTCCCTATATAGTGCAGTAATTTGCACTGGTCAAAAAGGCTCTGGCCAGAAGTAGTGCATTGTATAGGTAACTGGGTGCCATTTTGGACGCACCCAATCATGTTGAGCTAAGGTCAAATGTCATAGGTCAAAAGGTCAGCGGGGTGTGTGGCCAGGTAGCCTATTGGTCAGGTGAGCTTTAGAGCGGCATCAAAGAGCCAATGGTGGGAGGATGATGAGGAGTAGCCGGGAGGAAGAGGAGTTTGGAGTTGGCTTTCAACACCATGAGGACATGCTAGGCTAACGATGAGCAAACAGGCATGAAGATTTGTTCTAAAAAAAAGGGAAGAAAAAACACGGAGAGAGATGTAGAGAGAGATGTAGAGAGAGAGATGTAGAGAGAGAGAGAGAGAGAGAGATGTAGAGCGAGAGAGAGATGAGAGCGAGAGAGAGATGAGCAAGAGAGAGAGATGTAGAGCGAGAGATGTAGAGAGAGAGATGTAGAGAGAGAGATGTAGAGAGAGAGATGTAGAGAGAGAGAGATGTAGAGAGAGAGACAGAGAGATGTAGAGAGAGAGAGAGAGATGTAGAGAGAGAGAGATGTAGAGAGAGAGAGATGTAGAGAGAGAGATGTAGAGAGAGAGAGAGAGAGAGAGAGAGAGAGAGGTGTAGAGAGAGAGAGAGATGTAGAGAGAGAGAGATGTAGAGAGAGAGATGTAGAGAGAGAGAGAGAGAGAGAGAGAGGTGTAGAGAGAGAGATGTAGAGAGAGAGAGAGAGAGATGTAGAGAGAGAGAGAGAGAGAGAGAGAGATGTAGAGAGAGAGAGAGAGAGAGAGAGGTGTAGAGAGAGAGATAAGTTAGACAGAGCCACAGCACAAGAACCTTTCAACCATGAGGCACAATCAACCAACAACTGCCAGTCACCACACATAGCATTAACTGCAAATCGGGGATGATCTTTCCCCACACACAAAACAATACACAGGTTTGACACAGGAAATGACATCACCAGATTAGGAAATGACATCACTAGATGTATGGTAGAGAGACTCAGACATACACTGATCCATCTCCAGTCAGTCCCTTTAGGGAAGACTTGGACAGATGGATGGAATGATTGGAAGAAGTTAATTAAGAAAGAGCGATGAGAGCAGAGGTAGCCCCAGCAGCTTGACATGGCTTAGATTAAGAGAGAAAGAATGCGAGAAAAAGGTGGAAGCAGAGAGAGAAAGTAAACAGGAGCTTCACATAGAGATCAATGCGACAGACTGAAGACCAAAAGCTCAGAAAATCTGACAGAATCAAGCCTGTGTGTCTGATCCTTAGTCAACCTGTATTTTAAACCTTGTAGAGGTAATGAAACCGTATGATCCCTCTTTTATATCACACGACACAAAAATACTCCCTTGAACATTGGCTCCATCGATAGCTATAAATAATCATATAAATTATAACACTTTATACGACTCAAAAATGACACGATGAAACTGTGAAAGGAATGGATGGGTGTAATAATAAACATTGTAGAGAGATAAGATCGTAACGTTAAGAGAATAATCGTCGACGACCCCCCTGTGGTGAGAGTTGGTATGACACCCACAGCCCCTTTCCACCATACCCCAGTGAAATAAGTCTCTGCTGTGGCGATCGGGTGGCCTCGGCTCTAGTCGTGGGTTGGCTAGCTGGTTGGGTAGACTTAGACTTACCCTAGCATTGCTAACACAGAGCCAGGGGGAAGGCCCCTGCCCTGGGTACGATCAGTAGGGTTTGCTGTCGTTCTTGGAGCGCTTCAGCTGCACCTTGAGCCTCTTCATGCCGATCTGGAAGCCGTTCATGGCCTGGATGGCGGCCTGCGCAGACACCGGATTGTCGTAGCTGACGAACCCTGAGGAATGGACGAGGGAAAGGTAAATACTAGTAAACAGCTATTAAAGTTATATTAAGCATGCAAGTTAGCGAGAGAGCTGTGTCTGTGGTAAACTAAACTCTTATGTAAGCAATAAAACATTGATCTATGCATTTTAGAATTGGAGCAACAAAAAGAGAACACTTCTGGAATTTTACGATGGCCTGTATCTATCCATCCATCTATCTCTATGCTCATGTTTAGGGGGTCGAAGACGACCATACGTACCGAAGCACTTGCTCAGATTGGTCTGTTTGTCAATGAAGACTTTGGCAGAGACGACGTTTCCAAAAGGCATGAACATCTGAAGGACATCCTGGTCTCCAAACTCCTGGGGCAGGTGATATATGAACAGGTTAGCCCCCTCAGGACCTGTGGGAAGAGAGGAGAGAGAGACTAAGGTCAATGGAGGAAACATTTTGACAGATCAAGAAACACCAAAGCACACCTACGGCCATCAGACTGACCTGGGTTCAAAACAGTATTTGAAATCTTTCCAATACTTAAATCGAGCTCGCCTAGCGCAATGGAATAGTCCCAAAAGTGCAAAGCCTGCCCAACTGGCACTCAAGGGCTCCCTGGTAAAATCTCCCATAGGTACAGATCTAGGACCAGTTTACCCTCCCCCAAACCTAACCGTAACCATTAGTGGGGTAAAAGCAAAACTGACCCAAGATTAAAGTTTAGGGGTTAACTTACCATACTCGTGGCAGGCTCAAGGAAATGCTCAAAGTATTTGAAAGAAAGCCAATACTACCTGAACCCAGGTGTGGTTAGTGTGACTGTGGACTGACTCACCCTCCTTCTGGCTCCTGGCTAAAGGAGCAATGAAGGAGAGGACGCAGTTTTTTAAAGTTTAATTTTTTTTGAAAGAGAGAATGATGTGGTACTCAGTAAACATGCGACTCTGTGCCCTTCGGTTAATCAATTATCTTCTTTAAATGTCATACACCTTTTTAGGTGCCCAGCGCATATGGGCTTACAGGGCACTCGGAAACACACACGTCAATTTAAAGGGATCCCAATGGAAATAAGTAATTTACTTTGTGTTATCCTAGACAAGCTTGAAATTGTATGTACGGTCCACATATGTTCGATTCCCACGGGGGAACCAGTACGAAAAAAAAAGTATGAAAATGTATGCACTCACTACTATAAGTCGCTCTGGATAAGAGCGTCTGCTAAATGACTACAACACAAAACAATAATTGGTAAATGGTGTGGCCTGAAACCCACCCTCCTTCTGGCTCCCGCCGGCTGCTCCCTGCAGTAAGGACTGGCTGTAGAGGGAAGGCAGGGCGGAGGCAGTGTACTGCTGCATCCCTGAGTAGGCCTGGGTCAGGGCATCCATGGAGCTCGCCCCAGAGCCGTTGGCCATCGAGGCCCCCAGACCCCCATTCATAGCAGCCATACCTAACACAGTAGACGGAAACATAGAATTTATTTTTGACAATTCAAAAATAGAGATTATATCCACGCAAGTGGATACAACAGCCAGACAGGCTTTGACACCTAGTCCTTTCTACCGTACAGTAGGGCCGGGACGATACCAGTATCGCGATACTCATTATTAGTATTGTGGCAAGCAAACAAAACACGAAGCAGATTTAACTTATTTAGGAAAACAGCCCTAATGTTGGAAACTAACATTATGTTGTCATCTAGAGTCACATTGATTTATTTTCTGGCTATAGCACACTATATTTTATACAGCAGGTTTTTAAAAGGACCAAAGAGTGGTCTGCTTCGTGTTTTCATTTTTGCCATGGGAAAAAAAATAGTGCAATGCTGGTATCGTCCGGGCCCTACCGTACAAGACTGGCATTCGTGTAGTCATACATTTGAGATTCAATGAGGACTATAGTGGCTGGGTTCCCAGACACCAGCCTGGTCCTGGACTAAAAACAGATTTTTTATGGAGATTCTCCAAAGCATTCGTTTTGGTCCTGGACCAGGCAATCTGTGGCCGTGAAACCAGGCAGATATCTAAAGAAGCCTGATCACCAACAGAATGAAGGTATGATTTGAAAGACGGAAACAACAAACAGGGTTGAAGAAAAGGTAGTAAAGTCATGTTTTCTTTAGTGCGGTACTCACTCAGGGCGTACTCACCGCTGACCCCCCCAGTGAGGGCGTTGAGATTGTTGAGACCCATGGAGGCCCCCGCCAGGCCCCCGCCGAGGCCCTGGGTCAGGCCCAGAGAGGCCAGGGTGTTCATGGCTGCACCTGCGCTGGAACCTGCTGTCTGGCCTGCTGCTGGGGAGAGATCACCGTTAGGTAAACAGAGACTCACTCACTCCACAAACTAATCTATCAATTCAACTGATTAACTCACATAGTCGTAAGTAAATTAAAGATGACAAAAAGCAAATAAGCTATAGCGTATAGTGGTTCCCCAATAGGCGGCCTGCGGGCCGGTGAATTTATTTGGGAGGCCAAGTCTTATTTTATTATAGTTTTCGTTGTTGGAAATAAAATACAAAAATCACCAGGAAATCAGCTCAAAGTGATTTTAATTGAGGAAATCAATTCAAGTATTCCCACACATAAATAGAGGCATATGTGATCGTATCCCAATGTAATGAAGGATTGAAATTATTCTGTTTATCACAAATACAATATCTGTTTGGGATTGCAGTGTTATTTATAACTATGTTCCTGCCCTCCCGACCATCCGCTCAAGGAAAGATCAGCCCACAGCTGAATGTAACTGGGGACCTGTGGTGGATCGGATATAATCCAGGCAAAATGCAAATGAACGACACTTGTAGTTGTAATCTTTTGGTGGGTGGCGACTTTTTAATAACACAAAAGTAAAAATGAGAGAAACTGGGTTCGGACTACCTAGACGTAAAAGGAACGTGCTGTACCATATTTACCTGAGTTGTAGAGATTACCTAAAGCTCCGTTGGCTGACAGGGCGTTGGTGGAGCCGCCTGAGTTCTGGGCTGCAGAGGCGGCAGCAGCTAACGTGGCCAGGTTCTGCAGCTGCAGCTGGTTCACACCTGGAAGAGGAGACAGAGGGAGATGTTTAACGTCGTCCTCATTATAAGAAGTAATATTGTCATGATCAGCTAACATGGCTGGAACAGGGGAGGAGAGATAATTGATATACCTCGATAAATACAACTAAGAACAGATTCCTATTTGCAATGAAAACCGAGAGGGGGGAAATGGAGCTGCATCAGCTGTCCTTATGGGAGACCAGAAGAGTGGAATCATCGGCTTACAGAAGATGGCAAGAAGAAGCTGACTTCATATCATTGACATAACAGGAAAACAAGTGACCTTAGCACACTGCCTTGAGGCACTCCACAGGTTTTTGGATATTCACCCCTCTAAGTTTGTCCCCAGCAGACTTGTGTCTCCTAGAATAGCTACTCTGATTAATCTTCCCAACGATGATCTCATTCAAGGGTAAAGTGATGTTAGTAGTTGTGAAACTATGTGGGAGTGAAACACTGAGTCAGAAGGTTGTTTACATGAACAGTTGTCTGTTTGTTTAATCGAAGTGGGATGGAGTTATGGGGAACGGGAACAGGGACAGTGATTGACTCACCTCCTAGTCTCTGCATGCCACCAAAACTACTCTGGTTACCAAAACTACTCTGGTTACCAAAACTACTCTGGTTACTGGTAGCTGTCGCCTGTTGGAGCAACTGTGAAAGAAAGAGAAAGAGTGAGTTCTAGAACAATAGGAGATACTTGTGCTCTTTCTCAATTAGTTTAGTCTTTCCATGATTCCTCGCGTCCTCTCTCCTCAAAACTCATTGGAGGAGAAGGTCCGAGGGGAGGGACCTTGGATCTCCTCCTCAAATACGGTTTGAGAAAAAGGCTAGGAGAGATGACAAGGAACCGAGGAAAAACAAATTGAGAAAGAGTCCATTACTTCTCAATGCCATGCTTTCCAACAATGATAAACTGTGTATATTTATGAACAAAGTATATTGATGGTTTCCACTTACTGACAGGCATTGTGGTGCGAGGCCTCCCAGCCTGGCCAACCCTGTGGTGCACTATAGTGTACTATGGTGTGTACTTACTGCCAGGTTACTGTTATGTACTATAGTGTAATTAGTGCCAGGTACTGTGGTGAGGCCTACCAGGTTACTGTGGTGTACTATAGAATACTATGTTAAGGTGTACTTACTGCCAGGTTACTGTTATGTACTATAGTGTAATTAGTGCCAGGTACTGTGGTGAGGCCTACCAGGTCACTGTGGTGTACTATAGAGTACTATGTTAAGGTGTACTTACTGCCAGGTTACTGTTATGTACTATAGTGTAATTAGTGCCAGGTACTGTGGTGAGGCCTACCAGGTCACTGTGGTGTACTATAGAGTACTATGGAGTATTAAGCAGGGTTGGGGTCAATTCCATTTAAATTCCAGTCAATTCAGGAAGTACACTGAAATTGCAATTCTCCTCAACGCTTTTCAAATGAGTAAAATGTGGAATTGGAATTTGGTTTACTTTCTGAATTGACCCCCAACCCTGGTATTAAGGCGTACTTACAGCCAGGTACTGTGGTGTGAGGCCTCCCAGCCCTGCCAGGTTTCCCCAGGTGGAGGCGCTGTTGAGCTGCTGCATCTGTTGGGCCATCTGCTGCTGCAGGCGCCGCTGCTCCTTGTCCCTCTGAGTGTCCGCAAACTTACACACCATGGGGGAAGTGCAGCCCTGTAGTGGGGGAGGGGGAGGGCTAGATGTCACCCAGTGAAGTTCACACACTGTCACGTACAGAGACACTATCACAGAGTAAAATCTGCAAGGTCATTTGTCAGGAATCCCCATTTGTAGGGGATGGACTATCCTGTGGTAAACTGGGAAATGTATTTCTTTAAATAAACTTGTCAAAGTGTTGCATTCAAATCGTAAACAAACACACTGCCATGCACGACAAAGCCAGGCAACGTTCCACAGACAGAACCAGGAAGGGATAATGTTCAGACAGACAGACAATTACACTTTTTAACAATGGAGGGTATGGCTCAAAACGAGGATTGGGGCGGAAGGGAGGGACTGAGGCTGAGGAGAGTCGACTCCACACACACAAACACACACACACACGGATGTGTACGTCCAAGTCATGACATAACTAGATAAGACATTTTGCCACAACAAAACTCATACATAGCATAGCGCTGTATTCTTCTGTAACAGACAGACATTACAAGGCAGATATTGACGGGTCACTGGAGAGACCAGACGGAGACATGCGGAGGGTATCTGTGTTAGAGAGCCAGACGAGGGAACTAGGCTTGACAGGAAATGACTTTCAACACTAGTCGCACCTCCCGTAGGACCAGGGGGTAACAGACAGTAAAAGGGACTACTAGGGTTGTAAAATGCCTGGAAATGTTCCCAAAAATCCCCAGAAAACCCAGTCACAGGATGCATGGAATCATGAGGGAACGCTTCAACCGTGACTTCTGGAAAACCTGGGAATTGTTAAAACATTTCCAGAATTTCACCATTTTATAGCAACCCTCAAAAAGGGTGCCACCATTAGTGGGACCTAGTTCTAATCTCCGAGGTCCAGAGATGAGTTGGGTTTAATGAGTTGTTCCTAATTAGGGATCGGTTGGATGCTTCACTAGGGAGCCGCTGACATGTTGGCCGTCACATTACTTCTGCTCCAGTTACTAAGCACTGAACTGATCCAACAGGAATACTGGCCCAGTTCCTAAGCACTGAACTGATCCAACAGGAATACTGGCCCAGTTCCTAAGCACTGAACTGCTCCAACAGGAATACTGGCCCAGTTCCTAAGCACTGAACTGATCCAACAGGAATACTGGCCCAGTTACTAAGCACTGAACTGCTCCAACAGGAATACTGGCCCAGTTTTGAACGGATTTAGCGGGACAGATACTCAAATACAGTAGCCTATATTTCAGTTAACGCCCTATTCGATAGAGTGGAGTCTATGTTCTACCATGTTTAACGTTGGTAAACACTTGTGTAAGAGGTTGTAGGGTGCTTTGCAACTGACACGT
This sequence comes from Coregonus clupeaformis, assembly GCF_020615455.1. Lineage (NCBI taxonomy): Eukaryota > Metazoa > Chordata > Actinopteri > Salmoniformes > Salmonidae > Coregonus > Coregonus clupeaformis. The sequence continues at coordinate 9,449,510 of NC_059210.1, forward strand.
CACATTATCAATACATTTGTGGGATATTATGGATTCATTAGGCTTCCTCTAAAACAGATTAAAAAAATTAATAAATACAAATATGTGCTAAGGGATACAGTACCTCCATAGTCTGAGAGTGATGCATGGTTTTGATTGCATTCGCAGCCTGAGCCCTGGTAGAAAATGTGATAAACGCACAGCCTGTAGGGGAGGGGGAACAAGAGGGGGGACAAAGAAGAAACAAAACCAGACAAAAAAAGGTATTTGGACACGTCGTTATGAAACGTTACACATTACACAGTAACACAGTAGCAGAATGAACGGCACTCCAAGCACACCGACAGAAGAGACCGCTCTCACTGGTTAGTACATGGAAGAAAGAACACAACGACAACAGTCACAACAACAACAATCACGGTGACGTAACAGTAACGGACGTATTATATCACAATTAAGAGAAGCTGAGGATGGGGCGACGGGGTGAATGTGATAACTAACACAACACACTATGGATGGGGGTAACTGAAATGTAGAGATATCGGCATAGAAACGGCATGGCAACATCACATGCTACAATGACAGACACTCAACACGGCTAATATCTAACGACAGGGCGCAGTGACAGTTTGAGCTGTGTTCTGCATGTTCTGCTCTGCTTTCCACTCATTGGCTTTTATGGCGTCTTCTGCGGCACAGACAGACAGATAGAAGTTGCGGCAGGCGGAGAGGAATAATCCCATCCTTTGTGGAGCATAGTGGGGGCGGTGCAGCACTGACTGGGTGTGTGTGTGTGTGTGTGTGTCCTGTGCTGCCAGCTGAGCCCGGCCCAGAACACCAGCAGCTAGGGGTTGCCATGACGACGGCCGGGATATTTTGTTACAGGCAGAGGTGAGAGCGGTGGTGCGGCCCCCCTCACTCTGCTCAGAGAGGTAGGAGGGTGGAGTGGCGGTATGGACCCCTCTCTCTCTCTGCTCTGTGGTGTGGGGGGGGACATTTAAAGAGGAAGCCACTACCATAATACCTAAACAGATTATTTATCCAAAGCGACTTGCAGTACATTTGACATGCATATATTTTTTTCTATGTGTATTATGATTCCTTCGGGAATTGAACCCAATACCTTGGTGTTAATATCACCACGCTCTTATAAAGGAAGCGTGGAGGAGAGTGACACTGCGTTACCCACAACCCACCTCTGCTCAGACCGTCGGGTCCACGGAGAATTCGGCATTCCTCTATCTGGCCAAAAGCAGAGAACATCAACCGGACCTCATTCTCGCCGTATTTCTTGGTCACCATTCCGATAAAGAGTTTTCTGTCTTCCACCGCTGAAATAGAGAAATAAAGCAATTATTGAAGTGCACATCCCCACCTCTGCATATACACTGAGTGTACAAAACATTAGGAACACCTTCCTAATATTGAGTTGCACCCCCTTTTGTCCTCAGAACAGCCTCAATTCGTTGGGGCATGGACTCTACAAGGTGTCGAATGCGTTCCACAGGGATGCTGGCCCATGTTTAGTCCAGTGCTTCCCACAGTTATGTCAAGTTGGCTGGATGTCCATTAAAAATGGTGGACCATGCTTGATACACACAGGAAACTTAAGCGTGGAAAAACCCAGCAGCGTTGCAGTTCTTGACACAAACCGGTGCGCCTGGCACCTACTATCATACCCCATTCAAAGGCTCTTAAATATTTTGTCTTGCCCATTCACCCTCTGAATGGCACACATACACAATCCATGTCTCAATTGTCTCCAGGCTTTTTAACCCGTCTCCTCCCCTTCATCTACACTGATTGAAGTGGATTTAACAAGTGACATCAATAAGGGATCATAGACTGACAAGGGGAAAGCTATGTCATGGAAAGAGCAGGTGTTCCTAATGTTTTGTACACTGTGTAGATATTTATGCTGTAAATTGTATCTTCCTAACTGTAAATTCACTCATACCCTACAGTTCTACGTTCACTATCTATTTTGTATATAATGCATGTAAACTGTCTCTAGCCTATATGTTGTCTATTGCTATCAGATTCATATCACCAAGTAACATTCTGGGTGTAAATGTGATTCTGAGAAAGGAAAAGAGAGAGTAAAGTGGGAGAAGAGGAAGGAATGAGTGCACGTGGAGATCGCGTCAGGCAGTCTGGTCCCAGATCAGTTTGTTGCTGTACAGCAAACTCCTTTGATCATTCTCATGCCTTGGCATCACAAACAAATCTGGGACCAGACTACCATTTGGGACATTGTGTGGGAACACATTTTTTTTTTTTTAAATAAAATTGTAAAAAATGAAAACTTAAAGTGATGAGATTTCCCCCCCCCCTTGTAATTTCCCCACTTCCTCCGGGATTTCATGGTCGACATTAGTTGTGTTCTGATCTCAGGTTGCGCCCCACATAGCACCCTGTTCCCTATTTATTCCTAATGGGCCCCGGTCAAAAGTAGTGCAGTACATATGGAATAGTGGGACGCAGCCCCATTCTCTTTAACTGGTCAAAAGTAGAGCAGTACATATGGAAGTGAGACGCAGCCCCATTCTCTTTAACTGGTCAGAAGTCATGTTTTGCTTAGACAGGCTTCAGCCCGTGCCACAGCGTATCTGCGGTGATGTCACTCACCGTTTGTTTTCTCACTGTCGGCGGGTTTCATCTGGATGGGATGATGCATCTGGAAGGAGAACACGGAAGAAACATGTTTAACATCATGCCATCATCACACCTGTCATCACAAATCACACACGCCAACAACCCGTTAGTTCCCACGACGATGAACGGACCAGGTGCTGCTTGGTTGTTGATTCCTCCCTGGCTCTCTCAATTGTTTAAAACCCTGTCCTCTCCTAGCCTCCTCTCCATCTGAACTGATAAGGTCAGGTGAAAGCAAGCCTAATGATGAGGTTGCTTCCGCCATATTGTTTTCACAGGTTTGTACAGTCTTTCCCAATCAGTGCAGATGAAGGGAAGGTGACAGATGGAGAATATAGAAAAAGCCCATGTTGCCCCCTTACTGGTTTTTACACTCATTTCACAAGTATTGCTCTCCCCTGGTCTGCTTCGAAATGTTTACTGCCCTTTCAAGTGATAGCTATTGTGAATGGAACGCTAACTAATACCATCCATTTCCACTAGCATTGCTAACACGCTCCAAAAATGAGCGGCCACATCTTAGCTAGAGCTCCAACAAGAAGCTGGCAGAAAATCCAATCAGTCTCCAAATGACATATTCCACCTGCAATTTATTTCCCCCGGCAGTTCCACTGGATCCTTTAATATGCTGAGGGAGAAGTGGATCTGAAGAGCTAGCCTCTTGGATTAGCAATCTACACCTGCCATGTTGGCACAGAGACAGCAGGAAAGGGAACTGAAGGAATATATAGCGAAGTGACTCATTTTTAAGTAAGGGGAATAGAGATAAGAGTGAGGTTGCAAGGTTTCAAGTTATGTTTATTTATCATGGGAAATGATTGGATATCTTACTCGAGCAAGCTCTCAAGATCAAATCAAAACAAAACACACACACACACACACACACACACACACACAAGGCTGACTGTATGAAATGCTGTTATTTTTCTAGAGAAGGGAACCACGAGAAATAAGGCTAGGCTTAAAAATATGTCTAAGTTTAAAATGTATTTCTGTGTATTTATGACAACTTTGGAAATTTTACTCCCTCGCTTGAGCACTCATGATAAAAACAAGAGGCAGTTATGAAATGTGTTGTATTTCGAGAGGAAAGGGAACTAAGAGAAAATCGACAGATGGCCCTCTCTGTATGAGGACCGGCATCACTCACCAAGGGGAGGAAGGCAGACACAGGGAGTCAGTGCGACAGGAAGACCTACCTGCATTCAAATACTATTTGAAATCTTTCAAATAAACTTTGAGTGTTTCCTTTAGCCTGCCTGGTGTGTCAAATGGGTGGCCATGACAGGTTTTGCATGTTTGGTTCCATTGCAACAGAGAAGTTCACGAACAGCTCAGGTATGTTAAATTATTTTAAATAGTATTTGAACCCAGGTCTAGCAACCGACAGGGACGCAAGCTTTTCCACTGACACACCATGGGTCTCCAGTCAATGCCAGGAGCAGCGTGACTGGCTGAGGTAGGGAGCAGCCGTTCAAAATACACTATTTGATAATGCGTTAACTGCCAGAGTAGAGCTGGGACGATAAACCGAAAATGTAATCGACATCGACCGCTTATTGTGGACATTTGGCTGATAACGTTAATTACGATAAATAACCTATAGGGCCCTACTAGAGAATTGTTTTTAAAATGAAATAAATGTGCTCCTTTGGGTGATTGTTAATGGGACAATTGATCGCTACAATGTAGTGGTAGTAGTTAATAAAATTCATTAAAAGTAATATAAAAAAGAACTGTGGTGCACATTGTTATAAACTTATTGTTCAATTTATCCTTGTGATAATTCAGTCGATTTCTTTCCATATCGCCGAGCTCTATGCTTGAGACAGTGATATTTATACTGTAGGTTAAAGATGCCCTTTGCAGAAATCACTGCCATTTCCTTGTTGCTAAAATGCTAATAGTTCGCCACACAATTTCAGGTTGACACACAAAACAAGCAAGTATAGTTTAGAGAATCATTGTACCATCTAAACCGCTGTGAAATAGCTTTTCCATAACCAAAGATATGGTATTTTTCAGCTGTTTGAAGCTAGTGTGTAAAACCGAAAGTAAGAGAGACGCAAAAACTAAACTTTAGAACGGGAAGCACAGAATTAGAACAGATCTACCGCTTCTTAGACTTGCTTTCAATGACAATGTTAGATCTATAACACACATTTGTGTGAATTTGGTCAGGTCACCCAAAAAGTTACATATTGCAGCTTTAAGGTTTGTATGTGTAATGCAATCACACTTTGCTCATCAAGCCTAACTGTAAGTCGCTCTGGATAAGAGCGTCTGCTAAATGACTAAAATGTAATGTAAATGTAATGCTAATGTAGGTTTCAGGGTTGGGGTCAATTCCATTTCAATTCAGTCAGCATTCTGAAATTCCATTTAACTTCCTGATTAAATTGGAATTGACCCCAACCCTGAACTGTATAATTATTATCCCTTCTCTTATCACACTGGTTCAAATTCTTTACCACTCAGTCCCACTCCTGACCTGAAATTCTCTCCCTTTCCAATAAGGTGAAGTTATTGATTTGATTGTAGACAGAGTTAGTTAAGTATTGATTTCATTGATTGGAAGCAGATAGTAATGTAGGGGCCTGGATGAACGGGGAGGCAAAGCTTTAACAAGCAATTACACTTGTTCCAGTTGACTGAGCTTTAATCTCTATCAGATGAGTTAGGAGACACTCTTTCCTTCTCTCCATCTTCCTCTTTCGGTCGCTCTCCATCTCTATCCACCTTCATCTCTCGGTTTCTATCTCAGCAGACTTCATTGCTAGGAGCAATATACTTCGTACACTCCCCCCCCCGTCCTTTCTTACTTCAAAAATAAAAATGTAGATTCGCATCTATGATTCATGAGGACAAGCATGATTAATCATTTGCTCTACTTTAAGACTATGTGTGTGTGTGTGCTTCAGTGAGTTGGCTAGCTAGGCTAGTGTCCCTTCAAGCAAAGCAGCCTTTACCTGACCAGGCCTTTACCTGACCAGGCCTTTACCTGACCAGGCTCTTCCTGGTTGGGCCTTTACCTGACAGGCCTTTCAGGTTTACCTCAGGCTCTTAGACCAGGAGAAGGCTACTGACCAGGCCTTTACCTGACCAGGCCTTTACCTGACCAGTCTCTCTGTGTTTGGGTCTTCATCTGGACACGGCTGTTTGGTTATCACGTCAGAGAGAGAGCGTTCGGTCAATCTGGACACGGCTGTGTGGTTATCACGTCAGAGAGAGAGAGAGTGCTAGGTCAATGTGGACACGGCTGTTTGGTTATCACGTCAGAGAGAGAGAGAGCGCTAGGTCAATGTGGACACGGCTGTTTGGTTATCACGTCAGAGAGAGAGAGAGCGCTAGGTCAATGTGGACACGGCTGTTTGGTTATCACGTCAGAGAGAGAGAGAGCGCTAGGTCAATGTGGACACGGCTGTTTGGTTATCACGTCAGAGAGAGAGAGAGCGCTAGGTCAATGTGGACACGGCTGTTTGGTTATCACGTCAGAGAGAGAGAGAGCGCTAGGTCAATGTGGACACGGCTGTTTGGTTATCACGTCAGAGAGAGAGAGAGCGCTAGGTCAATGTGGACACGGCTGTTTGGTTATCACGTCAGAGAGAGTCCATTTTCCAGAGATCAATAGCCAGCCGAAGAAAACCTGTTCCCAGCCCTCCTCCCGCTGCTGCTACGCTCCTGAAGCTGCCGGTAATAGGCTACACCAGCGCTCGGCAACCTTTTCCATTTGGAGTCACAAGCTATCGTAACATTTCTACTGATCTGCGTGCCAGTCATGATTTCTATATGCACATTTGTGGCACAGTTTCATTTCATTTATAATAAAAAGTATTCATCTCTCAAAATCAATGTCACGTGGTTAATTCTAAATTACATCTAAATGAAAATGATACAAATCTAAAAGTAATTGCCATTGCCAATATGAAAAAATAGCCTACATAAACCAACAAATAAAAACATTGCAGCCTGCAGGTAGAAAATATCCTGATAAAAATAAAATCTCCTATAAATCACATTGGCTACACATGGCCGGTCTGCAAGGACCTTGAAACATTGTATCAACTATTAACTTGGTCCAGTCCGATCATGCTAGCAAACTTTCAACATTGTATAAAATATTCTGGGCCCTCAGAGTTTGCTGTGCCAGTGAGCTCCAGACAGACACAGCTGTAGACTATTTTGCGCAAGGGATAAGATATATTTGTATTTTTTATTTCACCTTTATTTAACCAGGTAAGCCAGTTGAGAACAAGTTCTCATTTACAACTGCGACCTGGCCAAGATAAAGCAAAGCAGTGTGATAAAAACAACAGCAACACAGAGTTAAATATGGAATAAACTAAACTTACAGTCAATAACACAATAGAAAATCTATATACAGTGTGTGCAAATGTTGTAAGTTATGGAGGTAAGGCAATAAATAGGCCATAGTTCAAAATAATTACAATTTAGTATTAACACTGGAGTGATAGATGTGCAGAAGATGATGTGCAAATAGAGATACTGGGGTGCAAATGAGCAAAATAAATAATATGGGGTACAGACGGGCTGTGTACAGGTGCAGTGATCGGTAAGCTGCTCTGACAACTGATGCTTAAAGTTAATGAGGGAGATAAGTGTCTCCAGCTTCATAGATTTTTGCAGTTCGTTCCAGTCATTAGCAGCAGAGAACTGGAAGGAATGGTGGCCAAAGGAGGTGTTGGCTTTGTGGATGACCAGTGAGATATACTTGCTGGAGCGCATACTACGGGTGGGTGTTGCTATGGTGACCAATGAGCTAAGGCAGGGATTTGCCTAGAAGTGATTTATAGATGACCTGGAGCCAGTGGGTTTGACGACGAACATGTAGTGAGGACCAGCCAACAAGAGCGTACAGGTCACAGTGGTGGGTAGTGTATGGGGCTTTGGAGACAAAACGGATGGCACTGTGATAGACTACATCCAATTTGCTGAGTAGAGTGTTGGAGGCTATTTTGTAAATGACATCGCCGAAGTCAAGGATCGGTAGGATAGTCAGTTTTACGAGGGCATGTTTGGCAGCATTAGTGAAGGAGGCTTTGTTGCGAAATAGGAAGCCGATTCTAGATTTAACTTTGGATTGGAGATGCTTAATGTGAGTCTGGAAGGAGAGTTTACGGTCTAACCAGACACCTAGGTATTTGTAGTTGTCCACATATTCTAAGTCAGACCCGACGAGAGTAGTGATTCTAGTCAGTCGGGCAGGCGGGTGAAAGCAGCGTTCGATTGAAGAGCATGCATTTAGTTTTACTAGCGTTTAAGAGCAGTTGGAGGCTACGGAAGGAGTGTTGTATGGCGTTGAAGCTCGTTTGGAGGTTTGTTAACACAGTGTCCAATGAAGGGCCAGATGTATACAAAATGGTGTCGTCTGCGTAGAGGTGGATCTGAGAGTCACCAGCAGCAAGAGCGACATCATTAATATACACAGAGAATAGAGTTGGCCCGAGAATTGAACCCTGTCGCACCCCTATAGAGACTGCCAGAGGTCCAGACAACAGGCCCTCCAATTTGACACATTGTACTCTGAGAGGTAGTTGGTGAACCAGGCGAGACAGTCATTTGAGAAACAAAGGATATTTAGTCTGCCAATAAGAATGCGGTGATTGACAGAGTCAAAAGCCTTGGCCAGGTCGATGAAGACGGCTGCACAGTACTGTCTTTTATCGATCGCGGTTATTATATCGTTTAGGATCTTGAGCATGGCTGAGGTGCATCCATGACCAGCTCAGAAACCGGATTTCATAGCGGAGAAGGTACGGTGGAAATCTAAATGGTCGGTGATCTGTTTGTTAACTTGGCTTTCAAATACTTTCGAAAGGCAGGGCAGGATGGATATAGGTCTGTAACAGTTTGGATCTAGAGTGTCACCCCCTTTGAAGAGGGGGATGACCGCGGCAGCTTTCCAATCTCTGGGGATTTTTTGAACGGGGCATGCTTATTTAAGATGGAGAGGAAAGCACTTTTAAAAGAACAACCAGGCATCCTCTACTGACGGAATGAGGTCAATATCCATCCAGGATACCTGGGCCAGGTCAATTAGAAAGGCCTGTTCGCTGAAATGTTTTTAGAGAGCGTTTGACAGTGATGAGGGGAGGTCGTTTGACCGCGGACCCATTACGGACGCAGGCAATGAGGCAGTGATCGCTGAGATCCTGGTTGAAGAAAGCCGAGGTGTATTTAGAGGGTAAATTAGTCAGGATGATATCTATGAGGGTGCCCATGTTTACGGATTTAGGGTTGTGCCTGGTAGGTTCCTTGATAATTTGTGGGAGATTGAGGGCATCTAGTTTAGATTGTAGGATGGCCGGGGTGTTAAGCATATCCCTGTTTAGGTCACCAAGCAGTACGAACTCTGAGGATAGATGGGGGGCAATCAATTCACATATGGTGTCCAGGGCACAGCTGGGGGTCTGTAGCAAGCGGCAACAGTGAGAGACTTATTTCTGGAAAGGTGGATTTTTAGAAGTAGAAGCTCAAACTGTTTGGGCACAGACCTGGATAGTATGATAGAGCTCTGCAGGCTAACTCCACCCCCTTTGGCAGTTCTATCTAGACGGAAAATGTTGTAGTTGGGGATGGCCATTTCTGCATTTTTGGTGGCCTTCCTAAGCCAGGATTCAGACACTGCTAGAACATCAGGGTTGGCGGAGTGTGCTAACGCAGTGAATAACTCAAACTTAGGAAGGAGGCTTCTGATGTTAAACATGCAAGAAACCAAGGCTTTTACGGTTACAGAAGTCTAGTTGCGATGAACCGTTGTTAAGGTCCAGTGATTCCGGCAGAAAATCTGATATGCTCTGGGTCGATAGCGCGCTGTGCAGACTGGCCGATAATTGTCCAGGCTAGACCTGGTTGGTAGGTAGTGCAGGCCACGGACAATGGTGAAGACCGCTAACGGTGGCTAATAGCAAGTAGCTAGTTTCCGCCGGAGGTTCTAGATAAAAAAAGGTATAAAGAAATAATAGAATCCCTTCCACATTGGGTGAGGCGGGTTGCAGGAAAGTATATTTAGTTGGATGGAAAGTTACTGTGAGAAGAAAATTACTGTGAGAAGCTACACAGTGATGGAGAGTTAAGGCAATCAGAAACAGTACCAGATCCCCAAATGGGCACATTTACAGGCCAACATTTGCACGCAGGCCAGGTAGTCTAGGCCTACTTTAATGCATGATCAGGTGTGTGTCCTTACTCAAGATTGTCTTTTGTTTGGAGCGCTCCTGTCAATGAATAAATTGACAACTCGTAAATGGAATGAAATAAATCAAAAACATTTCTCACAAGTGTAGCCTAGGTTGGTGGGAATTAACAGTAAATGTACTACTGGTGTGACATCACAGTGGACTCTGCAATAGTTTAGTCCACTGAGACAGGCGTGAATCAGACAGGTGTCTCGTGTCATACATTTTTTCTTATATTTGCCACTGCTCAACAACAACAAAAAAATCTTGGACGACTAACAATCGACCAGTCGAGTAAATGGGGTTAGCCCTAACACACACACACACACACACACGCCTCCTGCTTACTCACCCCAGTTAAGGTCTTTATGTTGTGCAATGCATTCTGGGCCTCCAGGGCAGCTTTTCTGGTATAAAACGTTACAAAACAGCATCCTGCAGAGAGAGGAGAGAAAAAGAGAGAAGGTGGAAGACAGAATTGAATGACAGAACAGTAACGCAACGCTGTTCCAAGACAACAGAATGTAAATAGAACACGGTATGCACCATGTCACATGTTTAGAACACGTGCCCGTTATTTTTTTAGCACCAACGGTTGCACATACAAGTACACAATGCAGAGCATACATGGGACAGGCAGTGGCTCCTAGCTGGCAGATGGGCTAGATAAGGAGACGGGGGTGAGGGTGAAGGCTATAGAGCAGGAGACCAAGGGGCGAGCCGTCGGTCAGGACCACTGGTCTGTGGTAGAGAGAGGGCCACTGGGCTGAACACCCACGCTTCCACAGACAGAATGGTACTCCATTACATAAGTGTGATGGATGTGAACACACATTTAAAGACAATACAGTACACAGAAAATGGTACAGAGAGAACGAGAGAGGGGGGAGAGAGAGAGAACGAGAGAGGGGAGAGAGAGAGAACGAGAGAGGGGGGGAGAGAGAGAACGAGAGAGGGGGAGAGAGAGAACGAGAGTGGGGGAGAGAGAGAGAACGAGAGAGGGGGAGAGAGAGAACGAGAGAGGGGGAGAGAGAGAGAACGAGAGGGGGGAGAGAGAGAAGAGAGTGGGGGAGGAGAGAGCGAGAGTGGGGGAGAGAGAGCACGAGAGTGGGGGGAGAGAGAGACGAGAGCGGGAGAGAGAGAGAACGAGAGAGGGGGAGAGAGAGTACGAGAGAGGGGGAGAGAGCGAGAGAGAGGGGGAGGGAGAGAGCGAGAGAGGGGGAGGAGAGAGCGAGAGAGGGGGAGAGGAGAGCGAGAGAGGGGGGGAGAGCGAGCGAGAGAGGGGGAGAGCGAGCGAGAGAGGGGGGCGAGCGAGCGAGAGAGAGGGCGAGGGGGAAGCGAGCGAGAGGGGAGGGGGAGAGAGCGAGGCGAGGGGAGAGAAGAGAGGGAGAAGCGAGAGAATGAGAGAGGGGGAGTGAGAATGAGAGAGGGGGAGAGAAAGATGGGGAAAAGCGAGAGAGGGGAGAGAGAATGGGGGGAGAGAGAACGAGAGGAGAAGACCGCGAGCAGACGAGAGTGGAGCGAGGTAGTGTCTGGGCTGGGAGAGCACACACACGAGAGTTGGGAGAGAGAGAAGCGAGAGTTGGGGGAGAGAGCGACACACAGAGCTTGGTAGAGAGAGAAGAAACGAGAGTTGGGAGAGAGCAAGCGAACAGAGCGTGAGTGGGGAGAGAGAAGAAGAGCTGGGAGAGAGAGAAGACAACAGAGTTGGGGAGAGAGAGAAGCGACAGAGCTGGGGAGAGAGAGAAGCGAGAGAGTTGGTAGAGAGAGAGCAGAGAGCTTGAGAGAGAGCAAGCGCAAGAGCGAGAGAGAGCAAGCAAGAGCTTGGTAGAGAGAGCAAGCACACGCAGAGCTTGGTAGAGAGAGCAAGCACACACAGAGCTTGGTAGAGAGAGAAGCGGCACAGAGCTTGGCGAGAGAGAGCAAGCCAGACAGAGCTTGGTAGAGAGAGCAAGCACAAAGAGCTTGGTAGAGAGAGCGAGCAGCGACACACAGAGCGTGGTAGAGAGAGGCAAGCACGACAGGCAGAGCGGGGAGAGAGAGAGCAGCGAGAACACAGAGGGTAGAGAGAGGGAGACAAACAGAGGGTAGAGAATCTGCAAGCTACGCCCACAGAGCTTGGTGAGAGTGCCAGCCACATCAGAGTCTCTGGGTAGAGAGCAAGCACACACACAGAGCTTGGTAGAGAGAGCAAGCACACACACAGAGCTTGGTAGAGAGAGCAAGCACACACACAGAGCTTGGTAGAGAGAGCAAGCACACACAGAGCTTGGTAGAGAGAGCAAGCACACACACAGAGCTTGGTAGAGAGAGCAAGCGCACACACAGAGCTTGGTAGAGAGAGCAAGCACACACACAGAGCTTGGTAGAGAGAGCAAGCACACACACAGAGCTTGGTAGAGAGAGCAAGCACACACACAGAGCTTGGTAGAGAGAGCAAGCGCACAGAAGTGGAGCACTGCAGCGTCTCTGACCTACATAATATTGTTTTATGCTGCTACTGCTGTAGAGTGCAGCTCCCCTTCCCTCACAGGATGTGTGGTGTGTGTGTGTGTGTGTGTGTGTGTGTGTGTGTGTGTGCGCGCTATGCCGTTACTGTAGAGTGCAGCTCCTCTCTCCTACCCAGGTCGTGATGTGTAGAGGAGAGATGCGATAGATGAGGCTAAATAAATACAAACAAATCCCTCTCTCCCTTTTGATCTCTCGCAAAGATACCCTGGAGTCAACATGACCCAAAAAAAAACACAGCACTTCAAATCTGACCACTCAAAATAGGATACAGGCAAAACAAACAAATGGAATCAGGATTATTCAAACAAAAGCAAGATGGATGGCATGAGTGGGGTGGGGGGTGGGGGGAGGGGGTTGAGGAGTGCAGCATGGGCCAGGGGGCGTCACCAAAGCCTCTTTTGTTGAAACTCCCCAGTTCACCCAACGGGGGGCATAAATAGTCATATGACGACATTTGAAATGTCTCTATTCCTTTAGAAATGTTGTGAGTAATGTTTACTGTTCATTTTTTAAATTGTTTATTTAACTTTAGTTTATTTTCCATTTCACTTGCTTTGGCAATGTAAACATGTTTCCCATGCCAATAAAGCCCCCTGAATTGACTAGAGGAGAACAGACGGAGAGAGAGGGAGGGAGGGACAGAGGAAGAGAGAAAGGAAGAGAGGGAGTCTCTATCCTCCAGTTCAGAATAAACCTGGCATAAAGCCAGCAGAGCCAAACGGCTGCTGTGATCAACCCAGATTAACCATTAGAATAAATTAACATGTCAATGGGCCATCACAGCTGACACTACTCTATGCCTAGAAGAGAGAGAGAGCGAGAGACCGAGACGAGACAGTAGGGAGAGAGGAGAGCGAGAGAGAGAGAGAGAGAGCGAGAGCTCCTCTGCTTTGAACTATTCATCCTCTCACACAATGTGCTCTATATTGGGCAGTACCTAGCAGACACTAGTCTGACCATTAAGTACACAGAAAGCTCATGTGTTGACAGATGACTGGGTATCCATCCATCTAGCTAGCCCATCTAGATGTTTATACAGAAGCCTAATCATGAAGTAAATTTAACAACAGACAGAATAGGGAGAGTAGTTCAATTTTAGGTGGCGCTTGCTTAGATCAGTGCAGTAGAATATATCACAGCTCAGAGAGGTGGGAACTAACTTGGGAACAACATACCTGAGAAAATTCCAGCCTGCAACTGTCAGATTAGGCCTAGCCTTCTGTACACCCCCCCCCTCCCCTTCCCCTCCCCCCTCCTGGCTCTGCCTGATAGACCACTCTCTCCAGACAAAATCCCAACATCAAAGAAAGGTTCTACAAGCCACATAAAAACCACTGGTTGGTAGTTTAAATCCGTATTGAATCCCTCAGGATTGACAGTGAAATTTTTTTTTTAATGGAAAGACTAGTTTTCACAGACCATAGATGGCGAAGGAGCAGTCTTTCTGTTATTACGTTCACCTGGAGGCTGGTTACTTTCATTGGCACACACTAGGGTTGGGCGGAATGCAGATTTCCATACCGTTTCCGTACCATCCCGGGGTATACGTATTACCAAAAAAAAATAACAAAAATTTTTTTTGGGGTCATTTAGCAGACTTACAGGAGCAATTAGGGTTAAGTGCCTTGCTCAAGGGCACGTCGACAGGTTTTTCACCTAGTCGGCTCGGGGATTAGAACCAGCGACCTTTCGGTTACTGGCACAACGCTCTTAACCACTAAGCTACCTGCCGACCCCACATGTGCACACAAGGGGCACTGTTAACTTTTGTAATAATGTAGACAAAAGGGATCTTGATCCATGAGGGGATTGAATGTCTCTGCTGTAACCAAGAAGATGATCTTGACATCTAGCCACTTAGCTAGCAAACCAAATGCATAGCTATATGGATATAATAATCTTAGATTTCTTATAGTTATACTTAAAGCTGCAATATGTAACTTTTTGGGCGACCCGACCAAATAGAAATGTGTGTTATAGATCCGTCATTCTCATTGGTAGATCTGTTCTATTTCTCTGCTTCCCGTTCATAAATTCCGTTTTTTCGTCTTTTACTTTCGGTTTTGTACACCAGCTTCAAAAAGCCGAAAACAATACTTTTGGTTATGGAAAAGCTATTTCAAATGTGGCTTAGATGGTACAATGATCGTCTACTCTAATTGATTATTAAACTGAAATTAAGCTTACTATTCATTTTTTTAAACCAGGAAATGGCAGAGCGATTTCTGCATAGTACATCTTTAACAGTGGTGTAGCACGCACCTCCCAAACACTTTTTTTTTTTTTTTTTTTACGGTATTGAAAACCATACCATCGGTATTTCGAAATATACCGTTTACACCATATACCGGAGTATCACCCAAGCCTCTCACACGCGAGCCCTTCAGAACGGCAGGCTTCCACGTCGCTGTCTTGCCTAAACGAAACAGCTAATCTCGGGCACTCTTTCAAAAAGGTGAGTGTCTTAATGGATGGATGTCTTAATGGAAAATAATCTCTCTCCCTCTCACCGGAGGAAAGACATTATGGTTTTCCATAATGCACAGGTGTAAGAAGGGTTGTTATTTTGTATAACCCTTAAAATACAACAGAAGATTATATTATGTTAGTAAGTCATAGACTTAGGAACATAGCGGGCAACTTTGTGTGCACAAACAGCTTGCAGCGCCTGCGTTTGTCGTCAACACCGACACTGAGTGGTGCTGGCATCATGTCTTTCTGTCTGTGTTTTGGTCCTCTTTGGCCTTTAGGGTCTGGGCTATTGTAAATATATTTCCGCCGGTATAGAAAGGATTTATTGCGGGTCTGCGGGTGTCTGGGTGCAATGTGTGCGTGGGTTCGCTCTGTGCCCGTCTCCCCCTTACCTTTGCTCTGGGGGGGTGTGGCGGTGCGGTCTCTGAGGATGTTGATCTGGTGCACGGCACCGTAGGGCTCAAACAGCTCCTTGAGCTCGGTTTCTGTCCAGGAGCGGGGGATCTGGCCAACGAACATCTTGATGGAGTCATGGTCGGGCGTTTCCAGGTTCTCCATGGAACCGTTCATCTTGCTGCCGTTGCTGCCGTTGCTGCGTGGGGAGAGGAGAGGTTATTAGACTGTACCAGGACCTGAGACTTACTTTTGGGCCTACCAGTCAAGTGTGGCTGGTACAGTTGCCAGGCACTAAAGCAGTTAAGTCGTGCTACAGTATTGGCAAAACAATTGCTGCAACGCAATTCCCTAGTGATAGTTTGTCACATCTGTGCCACGGCACTACATCTTTTATTTATTAAATTTTAACATTTCACACATTTTAGAGCTCGCAAGTGTAACCAGTCTGGCTGACAGAAGAAAAAAAAAGAAAAAACAGATACTCGTGATAAAGATGACACACAATCACCAAAAAGACCAGACAATCCCCATCTTTATCATTAAATGTAGGCTAAAATGTGTTAGTTTGTTGAAGGGTCCCATTTTCAGTCAGTGGCTAATGACTGGAGGTAACCTAACTATTGGCTCCTCCCACCAATTGGAGTTGATTGGCTAGTTCCACAACAGAACGAAGTGAGGAGTGTTTGTTTAATGTTCATCTAACAGTTTGTCCTTTTAATCCTTGTTTTAGTCTTTATGATTTTTGTCTTGTTGTATTTACTTTACCAGCCAATGAAATAGTACTTTAACGTGCACCGTTTTAAATACAAAACAATTCAGCGAGACGGTAACACGACCCACACACAAACAACTCTCGCTCTCTCTCTCAGGGTGGGTCAGCGCCAACGCTAGGCTGTTTGCCGGGCCCTGAGAGGAGGAGATCAGCATTCTCAGGGTGATTAAGTTAAGGCTAGACTTAAGACTGATGGAGCCCAGTCCTCTACACAGCACAGCAGCCTACCCAACAGAACCCCACTAGGACAGACTGATGGAGTGTCAGACAGCAGGCCAGGCAACTTCGTGAGCGTACCACTCACAGTAGCATACCAATACCACACAGTCCACTACAACACAGCAGAAGCCTCTCTCCGAACATGCCTACACTGAGCCAGGCTGGGAAGCTGAGGGGGCAGCCTCTCACAAATCGCTGACCATAGCCCCCCCCCTGACTGAGCCAGGCTGGAAGAGGGCCAGGAGGCCACGACTCTGGTCCCTCATTTAGCTGGGAGGGAGGGGAGTTAGCTGTGACTACGGCCCTACAGCAGGGTTCCCCAACTGGTTGGTTTTATTTGGCCCCTCAAGTTTTCTGAGCAAAATTTTTTTTAAATTGTGGAATTTATTGTTGGACATAAGACTAAGAACACCAGAAAATCAACTCCAAGTGTTTTTAATCTAAGAAATCTGTTCCCAAGTATTCCCAAGCATAATAGAGAGACAGGTGATCGTCTACAAATGTAAACAAGATCTGAAATGATTATGTTTTAGTCGTTTGGGCTTCTTGCGGTCAATTTGCAGCCTTCAAATTATTTGTAAGTATGTCCCCCCCCGACCATCAAAACTAAAAAAAATGTATAAAATCGGCCAGCGGCTGAATCTAGTTGATGATCCCTGCCCTACAGTCTCTTAGGTACAGAGAGGTAATGCCAATGGGAAGGTGTCATTCACTCACAGCAGGGCACACGAGCCAGAACATCACACAAGTTTGTGTTTGTCTGCCCAGCCAGATAACGACCAGAGGGACTCCTGGTGGATAGCAAGCTGGCGGCTGGCACACACACGGCTGATGATTCATTCTAATGGGATAGTAAGCAGAGGGCCTGAGGGAAACAAAGAGGGTGAGGGTGACTAGGCTAAATAAAAAGGATAGGAGAGTAAGTATACAGACCTTTGGACACGAGCCATCCATCTCTTACACATAGAGCCCAAACGCTCGGCCGAGACACCAAGGAACGACCTAAACGACATGCTTACTGACAAGTCCTCTGGAAATCCAACTCTTAGAAAAGACCCAAATCCAACACACTTCTTCACAAATCACACTTATTTTAGTGGAAAAATAGAGGCACAAACCGTCCTACTGGAGTCAAATCATCCAAACAGCTATTAAGACGTACCCAAAAAATAAAAAGCCTGAAATTGGAAGCATAGAAAGACGCTTTACAGTCCACACAAAACCAAGGGGTGACTTCACTGCCCCCGCCACCCACCCCCTGACAGCTAGCGACACAGAATCCTCTCAGCAGGAAGGCCCCAACACAGCAGGGTCAGTCAGCACAAATCGAAAGATGGCAGTCCGAAACACAGGAAGGACTGAACTTGTCCAAAAAGAAAAAAAGCTCCTTTTCCATTTGTTGCAAAAATGTTTTACCCTCTCCACACCTCTAAAAAAAAAAACACAGGGAGATCAGTAAGCAGAGAGGATTGTTGCCTGTAGCCCATCACCGTGTCTCTCTCTCTCTCTCTCAGGAGCTGGTTTGGTTGGCGATGGAACAAGGAGTAACCTACCAGCATTCCATAGACATAGAATTCTTAGAATGGCCATCCCCCATTCCAAGTCAAGCTACAGTGATGGCGGGTTCCATTCCACTCATTATTTATCTACGCCATCCCCAGCACAGCAACAGGGGAAACAATCGCATATTGTTCAGATGTTGGAGAGAACACTTCACAGATAGATTCTCTCTACGGTAACAATGTGCCTGTAAGCAAGTCAGAGGGACACTTTGTAATCCTCCCACCCAACGCTACGTCTAACTAAACCAGTGGGCATTGTGTCGTGCGTAGCCAGACCCAGGCAGCCTCCTGACACCATTTTGCTGAGTGATTTGCCTTCTGAACTCTTACATGTACCAATAAAAAGTTTGAACATACACACACACACACACACACACACACACATACATTATACATACACAAATCTCAAGTGGTGTAAGAGTGCCAACGCAGCACCATTTTGCTGAGTGCCTGGTCTTACTTCTCCTGGTCACATATAATATGATTATGTTGATAACGCCATGCGTGTGGTGTGAATCACAGCTGGGAGATATGGCCAAAGTGTCATTACAATATGTTTTTTGTTTTGTTTTCTACATTTGACTGTATTATGTTTTTCCAATAATAAAACATTCTAAATGTACTTTGGAGTAGTGCATGACCCTAGGGTGGAAACACACAGCGCCTTCAGAAAGTATTCAAACCCCTCGGTTTATTCCACTTTGTGTTACAGACGGAATTCAAAATGGATCAAATATTTTTTTTTAAATCTTATCCATCTACACACACAATGACAGTGAAAACATGTTTTTAGAATCAAATTTTTTAAAAAACGTTTTGAAAAAGAAATCTCATTTACATAAGTATTTACATCCCTGAGTCAATACTTTGTAGAAGTACCTTTGGCGGCGATTACAGCTTTGAGTCATTTTGGGTGTGTCTGCATCAGCTTTGCGGATCTGGATTTGCGGATTGTCTCCCATTCTTCCTTGCAGATTTTCTCAAACTCTGTTAAGTTCGTTTGGTGAACAGCAATCTTCAAGTCTTTCCACAGATTTTAAATGGGATTCAAGTCTGGGCTTTGACTGGGCCACAAAGAACATTCACATTCTTGTTCTGAAGCCATTCCAGCGTTGCTTTGGCTGTATGCTTGGGGTCATTGTCCTGTTGGAATGTAAATCTTCGCACCCATTCTAAGGTCGTTTGCACTCTGAAGCAAGTTCCCATCAAGGATTTGCCTGTATTTGCCTTAAGGTATAGTTTCTGCTCTGACATGCACGGTCAACTGTGGGACCTTATATAGACAGGTGTGTTTCTAAATCATGTTCAAACTATTGAATTGGCCACAGGTGGACACCAATCAAGTAGCATTGACATCAAGGATGATCAAAGGAAATTGGATGCACCGGAGTTCAATTTGGAGTGTCATAGCAAAGGGTTGTGAATACTTATGTAAATTCGATCTGTATTTCATCTAATACATCTGGTAAAATGTCTAAAAACATGGTTTTCACTGTCATTATCGGGTATTTTGTGTAGATAGGTGAGAGAAAAAAATAACATTGAATCCATTTTGAATTCCGTCTAACAAAGTGTAGATTAAATCAAGCGGTATGAATACTTTCTGAAGGCACTGTAAATGCTAAGTGATTAGAAAAATTGGGTTTTCTCCATTCTGATTGTTTTATACTGTTCAATTAAACTTCCAACCAAAAATAACATAATGAATAGTCACTTGAGGGCTCTATCCAAGCGGAGGAGGAGAAGAGAAGGGGATATTACATTTTTCAAATGGAACAGTCTCCAACGTATCCAGTAAGGAGAAAACACTTGTCCTTTTTTTTAAAGTTGCAAAGCGTTTTGCTACAGTGTGCCCCAATGAGTACAACCCAGACCAGAAAAAGTCAGTGAGGCCTGGCGGCCCTGTGACATGGCAGGTGACCTGTCCCAAAGACACCCGGGAGCAGCTGACAGGCCCTGGAGTCCTCTGGAGCCCCGGCTAGTCTGAAATTAGCATACCCGTTGTCGCTCTTACCATAAAACAACATGATTTACCGGGACCATATGCCTGGACAGGCCGTTTGCTGTGATTTGACCGCAGAAGCATGTCAGCTACACTTCTGCTATATCTTTCCTAGTAGCTCCCATTATAGAGACCAGTCCCCAATACAAGGCTTATATACTTGACTACATGACAGCCATCTTCTCAAAATGAGTCACCTGGCGTTGTTGGGTTCTGTATGCACCCTAAATGAATGGAGCGTTAACACCAACAAGTTCAACTTAGAATATAAGCCTAAGGCATTTCCTTGGCTTGGTTGGGATCGTTTTAAAAAGAACCATTTGACTATGTAAAAACAAAAAATAATAATAATCCACCTCTCACTCCAACAAGGCAGTTTACAACAAGCAACAGAGAAATAGCAGCTGTTGGTTTCCGGTGTGTGTGTGTGTGCCAACACTACAATGCTGGAAACCACAAAGATTTCATGAAACGACGACACACAGGAAGGGCAGCCTGCACCTTGAGTCACTCCGGCAAGGCAAGGTGTGTGTGTGTGTATGTACAGTGGGGAGAACAAGTATTTGATACACTGCCGATTTTGCAGGTTTTCCTACTTACAAAGCATGTAGAGGTCTGTCATTTTTATCATAGGTACACTTCAACTGTGAGAGACGGAATCTAAAACAAAAATCCAGAAAATCACATTTTATGATTTTTAAGTAATTAATTTGCATTTTATTGCATGACATAAGTATTTGATCACCTACCAACCAGTAAGAATTCCGGCTTGCACAGACCTGTTAGTTTTTCTTTAAGAAGCCCTCCTGTTCTCCACTCATTCCCTGTATTAACTGCACCCGTTTGAACTCGTTCCCTGTATAAAAGACACCTATCCACACACTCAATCAAACAGACTCCAACCTCTCCACAATGACCAAGACCAGAGAGCTGTGTAAGGACATCAGGGATAAAATTTTAGACCTGCACAAGGCTGGGGTGGGCTACAGGACAATAGGCAAGCAGCTTGGTGAGAAGGCAACAACTGTTGGCGCAATTATTAGAAAATGGAAGAAGTTCAAGATGACGGTCAATCACCCTCGGTCTGGGGCTCCATGCAAGATCTCATCTCGTGGGGCATCAATGATCATGAGGAAGGTGAGGGATCAGCCCAGAACTACGCGGCAGGACCTGGTCAATGACCTGAAGAGACCACAGTCTCAAAGAAAACCATTAGTAACACACTACGCCGTCATGGATTAAAATCCTGCAGCGCACGCAAGGTCCCCCTGCTCAAGCCAGCGCATGTCCAGGCCCGTCTGAAGTTTGCCAATGACCATCTGGATGATCCAGAGGAGGAATGGGAGAAGGTCATGTGGTCTGATGAGACAAAAATAGAGATTTTTGGTCTAAACTCCACTCGCCGTGTTTGGAGGAAGAAGAAGGATGAGTACAACCCCAAGAACACCATCCCAACCATGAAGCATGGAGGTGGAAACATCATTCTTTGGGGATGCTTTTCTGCAAAGGGCACAGGACGACTGCACCGTATTGAGGGGAGGATGGATGGGGCCATGTATCGCGAGATCTTGGCCAACAACCTCCTTCCCTCAGTAAGAGCATTGAAGATGGGTCGTGGTTGGGTCTTCCAGCATGACAACGACCTGAAACACACAGCCAGGGCAACTAAGGCGTGGCTCCGTAAGAAGCATCTCAAGGTCCTGGAGTGGCCTAGCCAGTCTCCAGACCTGAACCCAATAGAAAATCTTTGGAGGGAGCTGAAAGTCTGTATTGCCCAGCGACAGCCCAGAAACCTGAAAGATCTGGAGAAGGTCTGTATGGAGGAGTGGGCCAAAATCCCTGCTGCAGTGTGTGCAAACCTGGTCAAGACCTACAGGAAACGTATGATCTCTGTAATTGCAAACAAAGGTTTCTGTACCAAATATTAAGTTCTGCTTTTCTGATGTATCAAATACTTATGTCATGCAATAAAATGCAAATTGTTTATGTAAAAATCATACAATGTGATTTTCTGGATTTTTGTTTTAGATTCCGTCCCACAGTTGAAGTGTACCTATGATAAAAAATGACAGACCTCTACATGCTTTGTAAGTAGGAAAACCTGCAAAATCGGCAGTGTATCAAATACTTGTTCTCCCCACTGTACATACACACACACCTTCTTGGGTCTGTGACATCTCATCTGAATTCCATACAAGGTGCTGCAATCTGCTGGAAGACTGTTGTCCTGGTCTATAATCAGTACATCAGTCATCTGATTAGGGCCCCATAAAGACATTTTCCTCCCAGCATTAACTCCAATTCTGCCTCAATATGGCCTCATTTCCATTGTTGCATTTCCCCTGATGAAGAAATATGTGTCCAATCAGGCTGTTACTAGAGCCCCATGTTAACAACGGGCTGTTACTAGAGCCCCATGTTAACGGGCTGTTACTAGAGCCCCATGTTAACAACAGGCTGTTACTAGAGCCCCATGTTAACAACGGGCTGTTACTAGAGCCCCATGTTAACAACGGGCTGTTACTAGAGCCCCATGTTAACAACAGGCTGTTACTAGAGCCCCATGTTAACAACAGGCTGTTACTAGAGCCCCATGTTAACAACGGGCTGTTACTAGAGCCCCATGTTAACAACAGGCTTTTCCTAGAGCCCCATGTTAACAACGGGCTGTTCCTAGAGCCCCATGTTAACAACAGGCTGTTACTAGAGCCCCATGTTAACAACGGGCTGTTACTAGAGCCCCATGTTAACAACGGGCTGTTACTAGAGCCCCTTGTTAACAACAGGCTGTTCCTAGAGCCCCTTGTTAACAACAGGCTGTTACTAGAGCCCCGTGTTAACAACGGGCTGTTCCTAGAGCCCCGTGTTAACAACGGGCTGTTACTAGAGCCCCATTTTAACAACGGGCTGTTACTAGAGCCCCATGTTAAGAACGGGCTGTTACTAGAGCCCCATGTTAAGAAAGGGCTGTGAATAGAGCCCCATGTTAACAACGGGCTGTGAATAGAGCCCCATGTTAACAACGGGCTGTTCCTAGAGCCCCATGTTAACAACAGGCTGTTACTAGAGCCCCATGTTAACAACGGGCTGTTACTAGAGCCCCATGTTAACAACGGGCTGTTACTAGAGCCCCATGTTAACAACAGGCTGTGAATAGAGCCCCATGTTAACAACGGGCTGTTACTAGAGCCCCATGTTAACAACAGGCTGTTACTAGAGCCCCATGTTAACAACAGGCTGTTACTAGAGCCCCATGTTAAGACAGGGCTGTGAATAGAGCTCCACGTTAACAGCATGATGACAAGACCTACCCCATTAGTGTCCCTGGTGACCGTGGTTATGAATTGAACTTAAAGCAGGAATGAATGAATAAGTGAGTGTCCCCAGGTGACGGTGGTTAAGGCTGAGGGATGCAAATTAGAGTTGAGTCAGGGTGTGAATGGATGAATGGTTGCATGAATTAAATGGACACTCAAATGTCTCCAGAATAAGGATTCAAAGTAAAGCAGGTGTGAGTGAATGCTCTAGAAGATCATAGGAACCTGGCTGAGGTTGTTCCAAATCAACCGTGGTCTGGTCACACCTCATCCAACTGGAGCTAGCATGCAAATCCAGCATCAGGTGAAGAGAAGCTTGTTGGCAGGAGCAGCAGGCTCGTAACCTAGGATCCAAACTGAAGGATGGGATCCAGGATAGCAGGGATGGGTCCTCAGAAGAAAGAATAGCAGCCTACTAGAGACCCATAGAAACTGATGGTAGACCCAGGGAAAACAGAGGTTCCTAGTCCGGTGCTTAGAAAAGCACTCAACATAAAGAAAATAAGATACTACTGTAGCTGTTAAGACCAGAGTAAACTGCTGTTTGAAACTGGCCCTTAACAACAAATAACATTATTTAAAAATGAAAAATAAGAACCCTACTCAAGGCCAGTTATTTTTATGTACAGTTTAATGCTTTAAATGGTATCCCTCGAGAGCTTCTTTAAAACTGTCAGTCACCAGCTAGCTAGCGGCTTTCTGCTCCACGTAGGCCTCTGACCAAGAGGGAGAGGTCAACCTGCCAACAGACACCCTCCTGGCTCCTAAACCCTACCCAACACAAATGGCTGAAACAGAGAGGGACTACACAGGGCTGTTTTTTTTAAACAGACAAACGGGGGGGACTGGGACTACCTGGACTTGTCCAATAAGAAATGCTTATTTTCACTGGAAAACGTTTTGCGTTGTTTACGCCAATCATAAACACAACTCAGCAGATTCCACTCAACTTGGACAACAGACAGTGCCAACTCATCCCATGTGCTGTGTACCATGAGTCTGTGGTCACCTGCTAGATCATGTGCATGCCATTGCAATCTTCAAGATTCTATTAGCAAGGCTTAGCCTCCTATATCATGATGTGCCACTCATCATGTGCCATAGGGATGTTCCAACTTCCATACAACATAATGGGATTTTTCAACTTACCTTGGCACTAGTCGAATCCAAGACACTTTCCTGTCACAATGTTTGACATTTCCAAATCTAACATTGAGCATGGAATGTGAATTGATATTAGGCTCTATTCTCTGTTGCAGTGCTCTGTAGTGCACACCAGCTAGGGCCGGGACAACACCAGTATCGCAATATTTTTTCCACTGCAAAAATTAAAAACACGAAGCAGACAAAAGTCTTTGGTACTTTAAAAACCTGCTGTATGTAAAATAGTGTTATAGCTAGAAAATAAATTGACTCTGCATGTCAACAATTTTTGTTTCCAACATTATGGCTGTTTTCCTAAAGAAGTTAAATCGGCTTTGTGTTTTATTTCCTTGCAACAATACTAATGAGTATTGCGACCCTTGCATCGCCCCGGCCCCAGTATCAGCCAACCAGACATTAGCCAGCAAAGCAGAAGTGCTGTATATGGGTAGCCTAAATAACTAGCTCTCTCACTGTGCCAAGTACACACAAAAAAACTGGCAAATGTATCTTTTGTTTGCAAAATACCCACGCCACAAGGCCATCCAAGCGTGAAGGTTGACATATACCAAATATTTTGTTGCGACCTCAAACCACACAAACAAAAACAACTTGGGAGGCTTTGGACTTTTGAGGCGGAAAGGAGAGAAAGTGGTGAACATGTAGGTTAGGACGATGTAGTCTGCTGGAAAGTAGAGAAGAAAGCCTAGCACTTTGTTGCAACCTCAAACCACACTCTGAGGAACTTGGAGATGTAGGAGGAGCGGTAAGGAAAGAAGAGGGGTGAAGATGTAGGTTAGACTCAGGGCTATGTAGTAACTTTTGAAAAAGAACAGAAAATATTCTGTTGCAACTTCAAACACTTGGGAGGAACTAGGAAGAAAGGGCAGGAGAGAGAGGTTTGAAGTCGATGTAGGCCACGGCATAAGTAGTTTGGGTGAAGGTGTAGGCCTAGGTCGAACTGGTTTTGGACCAGACACAGTTAAATTAAACCTCGATACAGGGTGCATCCAACATCAAACCAGCAGCAGGGGAACAGGTGACAAGCCAGAATGGAGCCCTCGCAGCCGTCAACATCTGTCTGCACGGCTCCCTTTCTCCCTCTTGTACACACACACACACACACAATATGAGAACAGCTGGCCGCCACTGTCAGCCCCAGGACTCCGTGCCAAGAGGCCACACTTTGCCCAGATCAACAGACAGCCAGCTCAAATCACATTTTATTGGTCACATGCTTCGTATACAGGTGTAGACTAACAGTAAAATGCTTACGTCCCAACAACGGAGAGAGAAAGAAAAGAGAAATAATAGAAAAGTAATAATATAAAAGTAATAATAAATACACAATGAGTAACGATAACTTGGCTATATACACAGGGTACCAGTACTGAGTCGTGCAGGAGTACAAGATAATTGACTTAGATATGTACATATAACTAGGAATAAAGTGACTAGGCAACAGGATAGATAATAAACATGTGATGAGTTAAAACAGTTAGTGCAAAAAAGGGTCAATGCAGATAGTTAACCAAATAGCTACCCGGACTAATTATACTGAACAAAAATATAAACCGCAACGTAAAGTGTTGGTCGCATGTTTCATGAGCTGAAACAAAAGATCACACAAATTTTCCATACGCACAAAAAGCTTATTTCTCTCAAATTTTGTGCACAAATTTGTTTACATCCCTGTTAGTGTGCATTTCTCCTTTGCCAAGATAATCCATCCACCTGACAGGTGTGGCATATCAACAAGCTTGTTGTTTTAGAGAATTTGGCAGTACGTCCAACCGGCCTCACAACCGCAGACCACGTGTAACCACGCCAGCCCAGGACCTCCACATCCGGCTTCTTCACCTGCAGGATCGTCTGAGGGGAGGGGAGTGCTGAGGAGTATTTATGTCTGTAATAAAGCCATTTTGTGGAGAAAAACTAATTCTGATTGGCTGTGCCCCTGACCAGTCGTGAAATCCATAGATTATGGCCTAATGAATTTATTTCAAATTGACAGATTTCCTTTTATGAACTGTAACTGAGCCAAATCTTTGAAATTGTTGCGTTATTTTTGTTTAGTATATTTAGCAGTCTTGCGGCTTGGGGGTAAGAAGCTGGTCAGGTTCTGTTGGTTCCAGACTTGGTGAATCGGTACCGCTTGCCGTGCGGTAGCAGAGAGAACAGTCTGACTTGCTAGGCTGGAATCTAGGGATGTCCAACAAAAAAAAAATAATCTTGGTCGACCAAGAGTAATCTGTTCTTTCGACAAATCTACTGGTAGGAATGTTAAAACATGTATTTTTTCCATATAGACACACCCTATGTGTTTTAATAAAATCAACTATATGTAGACTTGAGCTTGTCTGATGCTTTAAGCACACTGTGATTAAATAATTAAGACAAATGACTCAAGAGGGAGCTAGAGATCAAGACAGCCAAACCAGATGAAAATAACCTGTTCCTGAACCTCCTCCCGCTGCTGCTGGCCTTAGCAGATTCTGCTATTACGCTCACGAAGTTGCCGGTAATAGGCTACACCAGGGGTCCGCAACCTTCTCCTTTTGATCTCACCATTTCTACCAATCTGCGTGCCAGTTATGAGTTTCAACTATCTAAAAGTAAGTTCTATTGCCATCACCAAACATGTAAAAATAGCCTACATAAAGTCAACAAATAAAAACACTGCAGCTAGAAAATATCCTGATAAAAATAAATCACACTGGCTACTCATGGCCTGTCTGCAAGGAACTTTAAACATTGTTGATACAATCAACTTGGTCCTACCAGAAGCGTGCACTAAAACTTGCAACATCGTATAGTTTGGATGTAAAAACACTTAATTTACTTGCTGTATGAGGTGAAGAAAAAAATTACTTTGAGATGCTACACAGCTCATTAGTGGTGGTAAGTTAAGCCAATCAGAAATACTATCAGATCCCTAAACGGGCACATTTATAAGCCTGCATTTCCATCCAGGCCAGGTAGCCTACTTCTACGCATAATCAGGTGCACATCCTTACTCAACATTGACAGGCGTGCTCCAAACAAAACACAATGAGTAAATTGACAACTCGTAAATGGAATGAAATAAACCAAATTTGTTTCTCACAAGTGTAGCCTAGGTTGTGCGCTCTGCAAACAAAGTGTCCACTCCTACAATGAGAACTGTAAAAGACTAACAATCATAATCATAATATTTTGAATGCATTAACAGAAATTACAGTAACCAAATAAATTGAAGATTAGAAATTATGGGAATTAACAGTAAATGTACTACTGGTGATACTGGTGTGCCTCCACAATGGATTAGGCCACTGAGACAGGCCTCGATCAAGAGGTGTTAAAAAATTTAAGTTTTGCAACTGCTGGACAAAAAAATCTCTGTCAACCAACAGCCTATCGACCAAACAAATCGACAAGTCGACTAAATTGGGTCAGCCCTACTGGAGTCTGACAATTATTAGGGCCTTCCTCTTACACCGCCTGGTATAGACGTCCTGGATAGCAGGGAGCTCGGCCCTAGTGATGTACTGGGCTTCTGTAGCGCCTTTCGGTCGGATGCCAAGCAGTTGCCATACCAGGCAGTCAGTCAAGATGCTCTCAATGGTGCAGCTGTAGAAATGTGAAGAACTGAGGGCCCATGCCAAAACTTTTCAGCCTCCTGAGGGGGCAGAGGCGTTGTCGTACCCTCTTCACAACAGTGTTGGTATGTGTGGACCATGATAGATCCTTAGTGATGTGGACCCGCTCCACTACAGCCCCGTTGATGTGAATGGGGGCATGCTTGTGTTCAGCTCCATTGTCTTGCTGAAGTTGAGGGAGAGGTTGTTGTCCTGGCACCACACTGTCAGGTCTCGGACCTCCTCCCTATAGGCTGTCTCATCGTCGTCGGTGATCAGGCCTACCACCGTCGTGTCGTCGGCAAACTTAATGATGACGTTGGAGTCATGCCGTGGGTGACCAGGGAGTACAGGAGGGAACTAACCACGCACCCCTGAGGGGCCCCCGTGTTGAGGGTCAGCGTGGCGGATGTGTTGTTGCCTTCCCTCAACACCTGGGGGCAGCCCGTCAGGAAGTCCAGTTGCAGCATTCTCACATAGGTGTTCCTCTTGTCCAGGTGGGAGAGGCGCGAGTCATTTAAACAGGTTCCTTTGGCGTTTTTGGTATGGTATAGAATGGATCTGCAATGGATGGCTGCCGTTTTACGGGCTCCTGACCAATTCTGCTATTTTGTGTGTTTATTTGTGGCGATAAACTTTTTTGTGCATAATGTTTCCGCCGTAGTTTCCTATGACCGGAAAAAAAAAACTCCTGGACATCAGAACAGAGACCGCTAACCTTGATTTGGATGAAGATTTCTACTTTAACGTGTTGGCGGAGCAGGACATACAGCTCACCCCGGACCAGGCCCCAATTCCAGAGACTCTGAAGAGTCTGCTTAAGGAGAGGCCGACGGACTGCCTCTACCCTCCATTCGAGACTATCCTATCAACGGGACCTGAAGAACTGTAACATCCTATTTTCCTCAGAGTCGTGGCTGAACAAGGACAATATACATCTAGCTGTTTTTTTATGCATCTTCAAGACCGTATGACAGCGTCAGGAAAGGGGGCAGGGGTGTGTGTCTGTTAACAGCTGGTGCTCTTTCTCTAATATTAAGGAAGTCTCAAGGTTCTGCTCGCCTGAGTTTAATACCTCATGACAAGATGTAGACCATACTATATACCAAGAGAGTTTGTATATTTTTCCTAGCCGTCTATTTACTATTTAATCTGTCAGTCCACAACAATGGGATCACGGCATCATCAAATCTAGATTAGCCCAGATAACACACTGTTTGCATTCCAAATGGCACCTTATTCCCTATATAGTGCACTACTTTTGACCAGGGCCCATAGGGTAAAAGTAGTGCACTATATAGGGAAAATGGTGCCATTTGGGATGCTCCCCATGTCAGTGTTCGCTGCCAATGGATCACACTTAAGCCCAGATATTCACCATCTCACTGTCCTTTATCAGAGGCTCAATCAAATCACAGAACACACACACACACAGATGAGTTGGGTTTAGATTGCATCAGCCGTGTGTGTCCAACACCAAAAGATAGGATTCCATTATTTAATTGCTCCAGTCCCGGACCACAGCTAGGCTTTAGACCCACAATAATTCAAGTGCCAGACAGCCATGATTACCTTTTCACTCACTTAAATCATCCCTTGTTGAGTTAACCTTTTCTTTTTTTCAGTTTGTGTGTCTCATTTCAAGTGCATGTAGTTACTACAGGATACTTGCTGTATGATGTTGACCTCAGCTGAGAGGTGTAGTGAGTGATTGGAGGGGATCACAGTAACATCATTAATAAATCCATCATCCAACAACAGTGGTGTGCTGGACAGGTTAGGGATCGACAGAGTTCCTATGACAAACCTATTTGTTGCAGATACAAAAAAATAAAATGGATCCCTCTCTTGCTTAATGCTTCCATTGTGTTCTCATCTAGCAGGAAATCATAGGCTATTTGTCATTCACCATGTTTTACTGCAAATCCATTGATCAGCCCATTTAATAATCAATATCAGGGTAAGGGGGTTGCTGTAAACATGTTTAAGTATGCAGCTAGATTTGTAGCTAAATAGGCTATGTTTTAGTTGTTTCTGGAACGTTACAGGGCCAAGCCCATTTCTAGAGCTAACTAGGGTAGGGGGGTTTCAGAGTGAACTCTCCCTGAGCAACACACAGCCTTGAGCTGTATACCCTTTCTATGGTTGAGAGTTGGAATCCAGTCATGGTAAGCCGAATTAGCCTCCGGCCATTTCTAAAACAACATGTATTTGTGTTGTTGACTGGCTTCCTTTCCTAACACTCTATTTCGGCGGTCACAAGATGTCCATTAAATTGCTCAAGAACGTACCACGTGTGTTCTGCAAGCCACCCTACACGAACCTCCATTACGGGAAATCGATTGCTAACGGGGAACTACTCGCTACAAAGAAACGTAGCCAGTTGCCTGCCCCTCGTGAAACATCGAGTACAAATGCACGAACTGTATCTCGTGAAAAAAGAAACATAACGTTACATTATAGCGACTTATGCAATACATCGACTTGATATCAAAAGCGTTGCAATGGGGTAGAATTTCGTCTTTTTATTTAGCCATTTTCTATCATGGCCTACCTGTTACAGAACAGAAGACTCCGTTGCTGCCCTCTCTGTTCCTCTCGTTCCGCTCAAGCAGCATAAAAAAAAAAAGGGCGGCTGCCGCGTGTGCTGGTTTTTCCTCGGCTCTCACAGTAAAGACACCGAAACACACAAGCAATCCTTTCTAACTGGCTATGTTGAATAAACTTTAGAATGACGACTACCTAGTCCGATACTGTCTGGAACATGTTAACTCCGGAAGCACATGTCACTTCACTAGCATTTCCTTAGCCAAGAAGTAAACACATTTTCAGCTAACTAGCTAGCTAGCTACCCACCCATCCATTTAACTTGCTATGCTACTCAGACATGTCCGTAAATTATCAGTGCGTTGAATGCAACTTTGTGGACGTTAGTTTATATGCAATGAATTATTTATTTAAATGTCGGTTATTAGAATCTAATAACAAGCAGTTACTTACATTGTATCTTCCGAGCTCATCATCAACCGGCTTTCTACCATCCTATCCGGATGAAAATCCAGACCGCTGTATGTCGAAGTCATATTCACGAGCTACAACCACAAGCCACCACGCTGTAGTCAACAATGAAAGTGAGTGAAATCGCCTCGAGATTCAACTCCTGCGCGACCACGAGACGCAGCGGGACAGGTGCAGGGAGGGGGGTTTATTCTAGCCTTCTACTTAGAGCAGCAGCATGCGAATACTAACCATCAAAGTCGGTTGACATTCGTCTTCTGCATCCCCCAGCTAATTTCTCCTCCAATCCCCAATTGAAATAAACTACAGGCGAGCAACTGGGCGGATTCGATTATGTTGAACCGCGGGGCACCGGGCTATGGCCATGACGTGAACGGGCAAAAGCGGCGAGGGAGGAGCGCCATTCTCAAATCGAACAGTAACAGAAACATACATCTCTTTACCATAAAATATGTTCAAATTTTCTAAATAGTTTTATTGGGAAGGCAGATAATCAGTTTTTATCAAAAGTAATTACTTTTGCATGTGAAAACAAAGAAACCTACTCATTACTCCACGTGCTTAATACGTCACTTTTGTTTTGAGCCGACTTCGACATGGACTTTGAACTGCGCACCTGGCTCACGCCCGGGAGGCAGCCCAGTTCCAAAACGAATGCAATCAATTTTCATCCGGTGCAAAACACGTCTACCCGGACCAGATTAATCGAATCCCCTCACTGTCAAATCGACTGCAGATAGGGAAAGCGAGAGGAGAGGCGTGGCTACTTCCATTCCATGTCAAGTATGTAAAACATTTTTTGCCTTACATTTACGTCATTTAGCAGACGCTCTTATCCAGAGCGACTTACAGTTAGTGAATACATATTTTATTTTTATACTGGCCCCCCGTGGGAATCGAACCCACAACCCTGGTGTTGCAAACGCCATGCTCTATCAACTGAGCTACATCCCTGCCGGCCATTCCCATTTCCTCCCCTACCCTGGACGACTTGTGCGCGGCCGGCTGCAACAGAGCCTGGATTCGAACCAGGATCTCTAGTGGCACAGTTAGCACTGCGATGCAGTGCCTTAGACCACTGCCCCACTCAGGAGCCTTGTCCGGTCATCTTGGTTTACACTTCCACAGAATCCACAATGTGTTTAACTATTTTTTGTCAGTCTATTTGAATTAGGCTACACTAATCTCTTGACTCCAACCATGGCTCTCAATCTAACCTAAATGATGTGTTTGGGAAATATGGCAGGTGTTGATCCAATGACATGAATACCCCCACATTCCCTGGCTAGACTAGTACAGACCCAAGACAGACGATAGCAGAAAGAAATTGACATTTTGTAAGAGATTATCAGAGAAAGGAAAATTATACAGCAACCCAAACCACTTCCTTGAACCTTGACTACAGACACAATAACATTTGTGAGAGAGGTTAGAGATTATCAGAGAAAGGAAAATTATAGACTAAATGGCAAACCCATTCCCTGAGTCCTTAGCCCAAGCACTTGGCTATTACTGAACCAATCAAGTAGTAATAGGAAATCCCCGTTCTATAATCCTCTCTCCAATAATTCTAATGATTTACTCCAGATTTTAGGTTGAGCCACTCGACTCCGAGTCCAGTCCTTTCCTGGGCCAGTATTCAGAGTAGTAGTGCTGATCTAGGATCAGGTCCCCCCCTGTCCATATAATCATATTCATTATGATATAAAAGGCAAAACTGATCAGCACTGCACTTCTACTCTGAGACTCTTTGTGACTATACGCCAGGAAGAAAACCCAGAGATTACGATCATTACAATCCAGTTTTTTTCCCCAGGCATCCTGAGTCTTTGGATGCATCCCAAATGGCACCCTATTCCCTACATAGTAGGGGCCCTGGTCAAAATAAGTGCACTACATAGGGAATAGGGTAGCATTTAGGATGCACTCTTTGCTTCTATAGAGGTCACAGTTCATGTTCCCCTTTTGTGATTTTGCTGGTGTTTTCCTGGGGGGAGGAGCCTGTCTTTCTTTGTTGAACTGGACTTGCCGGGCGAGGTCTTCCCATATTAAACCCACTCCGAGGGGGGCTGAGACCACGGTTGTCATGTACTGGTTGTACCAGAGCAGAACAGAGCAGAGCAGGGGTGTATTCATTAGGCACCAAACGGAAGAAAACAGACTAAATCACAGAGGGGGGGGGCTACCTGAACTTGTCTAATAAGAAACACTCGCTTTGGTTTGCTGTTGCAAAATGTTTTGGTATGTTGTGCCCTAATGAATACAACTCGGAGCAGAGAGAATCTGGTAGCCTAATCAACTGGACAGGAATTGTTCATTATAACGCTCGCAGCAGCTGCACATTCACAACCCCCCAAAATAATATTGGGAGTGACTCAGTCGCACTGATAAGGAATATCCCATTTTTGAAATCCCAGTTAATCCTGTATCCATAGCAATTTTCAAGGCAGACTACACTGCAGATTGTGTTTCAAATAAAATAAAATAAAATGTTACAAATGTTACATTTCACCTCACAGTGAAATGCTTACTTACAAGCCCTTAACCAACAATGCAGTTTTAAGAAAAGAAAACAAGTGTTAAGTAAAAACTGGATAAGTAAAAAATAAAAATAGCAAATAATTAAAGAGCAGCAGTAAAATGAAATAACAGTAGGGAGGCTATATACAGGGGGTACCGGTACAGAGTCAATGTGCGGGAGCACCGGTTAGTCGAGGTAATTGAGGTAATATGTACATGTGGGTAGAGTTAAAGTGACTATGCATAGATAATAAACAGAGTAGCAGCAGCGTAAAAGAGGGGAGGGGGGGGCAATGCAAATAGTCCAGGTAGCCATGATTAGCTGTTCAGGAGTCTTATGGCTTGGGGGTAGAAGCTGTTAAGAAGCCTTTTGGACCTAGACTTGGCGCTCCGGTACCGCTTGCCGTGCAGTAGCAGAGAGAACAGTCTATGACTAGGGTGGCTAGAGTCTTTGACCATATTTAGGGCCTTCCTCTGACACCGCCTGGTATAGAGGTCCTGGATGGCAGGAAGCTTGGCCCCAGTGATGTACTGGGCCGTATGTTAAACAGTGAGTTTAAAAGAGCTATGCATCGCCTACATACATATGACTATGTGACCTATTGTACCATATACGTTACATTCAGACAGGCACATACACAGTCTATCAGCCATTATCAAATAAATCTAATAAAATTGTATTTGTCACATGCTTCATAAACTAACAGTGAAATAACAGTAACTATTTAACTATTTAGCAGAGTTATGGCTTTGGGTAGAAGCTGTTCAGGGTCCTGTTGGTTCCAGACTTGGTGCATCTGTACCGCTTGCCGTGCGAGAACGGTCTATGACTTGGGTGGCTGGAGTCTTTGAAAAGTTTTTGTGCCTTCCTCTGACACCGCCTGGTATAGAGGTCCTGGATGGCAGGGAGCTTGGCCCCAGTGATGTACTGGACCGTACGCACTACCCTCTGTAGCACATTGCAGTTGGATGCCAAACAATTGCCATACCAAGCGGTGATGCAACTAGTCAAGATGCTTTCAATGGCGCAGCTGTAGAACATTTTGAGGATCTGAGGGCCCTTGCTGAATGTTTTCAGCCTTCTGAGGGGGAAGAGTTGTTGTCGTGCCCCCTTAGGGGCCCCCCAATGTTGAGGGTCAGTGTGGCGGATGTTTTGTTGCCTACCCTCACCACATTGTGGCGGCCCACCAGGAAGTCCAGGATCCAACTGCAGAGGGAGGTGTTCAGTCTCAGGGTCCTGAGCTTAGTGATGAGCTTGGAGGGCACTATGGTGTTGAACGCTGAGCTGTAGTCAATGAACAGCATTCTCACGTAGGTGTTCCTCTTGTCCTGGTGGGAGACGGCAGTGTGGAGTGCAATAGAGATCGCGTCATCTGTGGATCTGTTAGGGCAGTATTCAAATTGGAGTGGGTCCAGGGTGTACGGGATGATGTTGCTGATGTGAGCCATAACCAGCCTTTCAAAGCACAGATGTGAGTGCTATAGGGTGATAGTCATTTAGACAGGTTACCTTGGCGTTCTTGGGCACAGGGACTATGGTGGTCTGCTTGAAACATGTAGGTATTACAGACTGGGTCAGGGAAAGGTTGAAATGTCAGTGAAGACACTTGCCAGCTGGTCAGCGCTTGTCCTGGTAATCCGTCTGGCCCTGTGGCCTTGTGAATGTTTAAAGGTCTTACTCACATTGGCTAAGGAGAGCGAGATCACACTGTCATCCGGAACAGCTGGTACTCTCATGCATGGTTCAGTGTTGCTTGCCTCGAAGCGTGCATAGAAGGAATTTAGCTCGTCTGGTAGGCTCGCTTCATTGGGCAGCTCACGGCTGTGTTTCCCTTTGTAATCCATGATAGTTTGCAAGCCCTACCACATCCGATGAGCGTCAGAGCCGGCGTAGTAGGATTCGATCTTAGTCCTGTTTTGACTGTTGGTTGGCTCATCGGAGGTCATAGCGGGATTTCTTATAAGCGTCCAGATTAGTGTCCCGCACCTTGAAAGCTGCAGGTCTAGCCTTTAACTCAGTGCGGATGTTGCCTGTAAACCATAGCTTCTGGTTGGGATATGTACGTACATATGGTCACTGTGGGAACAACGTCATCGATGTACAGTGGGGGAAAAAAGTATTTAGTCAGCCACCAATTGTGCAAGTTCTCCCACTTAAAAAGATGAGAGAGGCCTGTAATTTTCATCATAGGTACACGTCAACTATGACAGACAAAATGAGAATTTTTTCCTCCAGAAAATCACATTGTAGGATTTTTAATGAATTTATTTGCAAATTATGGTGGAAAATAAGTATTTGGTCAATAACAAAAGTTTCTCAATACTTTGTTATATACCCTTTGTTGGCAATGACACAGGTCAAACGTTTTCTGTAAGTCTTCACAAGGTTTTCACACACTGTTGCTGGTATTTTGGCCCATTCCTCCATGCAGATCTCCTCTAGAGCAGTGATGTTTTGGGGCTGTCGCTGGGCAACACGGACTTTCAACTCCCTCCAAAGATTTTCTATGGGGTTGAGATCTGGAGACTGGCTAGGCCACTCCAGGACCTTGAAATGCTTCTACGAAGCCACTCCTTCATTGCCCGGGCGGTGTGTTTGGGATCATTGTCATGCTGGAAAGACCCAGCCACGTTTCATCTTCAATGCCCTTGCTGATGGAAGGAGGTTTTCACTCAAAATCTCACGATACATGGCCCCATTCATTCTTTCCTTTACACGGATCAGTCGTCCTGGTCCCTTTGCAGAAAAACAGCCCCAAAGCATGATGTTTCCACCCCCATGCGTCACAGTAGGTATGGTGTTCTTTGGATGCAACTCAGCATTCTTTGTCCTCCAAACACGACGAGTTGAGTTTTTACCAAAAAGTTCTATTTTGGTTTCATCTGACCATATGACATTCTCCCAATCCTCTTCTGGATCATCCAAATGCACTCTAGCAAACTTCAGACGGGCCTGGACATGTACTGGCTTAAGCAGGGGGACACGTCTGGCACTGCAGGATTTGAGTCCCTGGCGGCGTAGTGTGTTACTGATGGTAGGCTTTGTTACTTTGGTCCCAGCTCTCTGCAGGTCATTCACTAGGTCCCCCCGTGTGGTTCTGGGATTTTTGCTCACCGTTCTTGTGATCATTTTGACTCCCACGGGGTGAGATCTTGCGTGGAGCCCCAGATTGAGGGAGATGATCAGTGGTCTTGTATGTCTTCCATTTCCTAATAATTGCTCCCACAGTTGATTTCTTCAAACCAAGCTGCTTACCTATTGCAGATTCAGTCTTCCCAGCCTGGTGCAGGTCTACAATTTTGTTTCTGGTGTCCTTTGACAGCTCTTTGGTCTTGGCCATAGTGGAGTTTGGAGTGTGACTGTTTGAGGTTGTGGACAGGTGTCTTTTATACTGATAACAAGTTCAAACAGGTGCCATTAATACAGGTAACGAGTGGAGGACAGAGGAGCATCTTAAAGAAGAAGTTACAGGTCTGTGAGAGCCAGAAATCTTGCTTGTTTGTAGGTGACCAAATACTTATTTTCCACCATAATTTGCAAATCAATTCATTAAAAATCCTACAATGTGATTTTCTGGGAAAAAAATTCTCAATTTGTCTGTCATAGTTGACGTGTACCTATGATGAACATTACAGGCCTCTCTCATCTTTTTAAGTGGGAGAACTTGCACAATTGGTGGCTGACTAAATACTTTTTTTCCCCACTGTAGTTATTAATGAAGCCGGTGACTGATGTGGTAAACTCCTTAATGTTATCGGATGAATCTCGGAACATATTCCAGTCTTGTAGTTTAGCATCTGCTTCATTGGACCACTTCCGTATTGAACGCATCACTGGTACTTCCTGTTTGAGTTTTTGCTTGTAAGCAGGAATCAGGAGGATAGAGTTATGGTCAGATTTCCTAAATGGAGGGCGAGGGAGAGCTTTGTATGTGTTTCTGTGTGTGGAGTAAAGGTGATCTAGAGTTTTTTCGCCTCTAATTGCACAGGTGACATGCTGGTAAAAGTTAGGTAAGACGGATTTCAGTTTCCCTGCATTAAAATCACCGGCCACTAGGAGCGCCGACTCTGGATGTGCATTTTCTTGTTTGCTTGTGGCCCTTTACAGCTTGTTGAGTGCGGTCTTAGTGTCAGCATCGGTTTGTGGTGGTAAATAGACTGCTGTGAAAAATATAGATACAGTGCCTTGCAAAAGTATTCATCCCCCTTGGCGTTTTTCCTATTTTGTTGCAATACAACCTGTAATTTAAATGGATTTTTATTTGGATCTCATGTAATTGACAAAATAGCCCAAATTGGTGAAGTGAAATGAAAAAAATAACTTGTTTCAAAAAATTCTAATAAATAAATAACGGAAAAGTGGTGCGTGCATATCTATTCACCCCCTTTGCTATGAAACCCCTAAATAAGATCTGGTGCAACCAATTACCTTCAGAAGTCACATAATTAGTTAAATAAAGTCCACCTGTGTGCAATCTAAGTGTCACATGATCTCAGTATATATACACCTGTTTTGAAAGGCCCCAGAGTCTGCAACACCACTAAGCAAGGGGCACCACCAAGCAAGCGGCACCATGAAGACCAAGGAGCTCTCCAAACAGGTCAGGGACAAAGTTGTGGAGAAGTACAGATCAGGGTTGGGTTATAAAAAAAGATCTGAAACTTTGAACATCCCACTGAGCACCATTAAATCCATTATTAAAAAATTGAAAGAATATGGCACCACAACAAACCTGCCAAGAGAAGGCCGCCCACCAAAACTCACAGACCAGGCAAGGAGGGCATTAATCATGTTTTTCATCGGCAGGGACTGGGAAACTGGTCAGAATTGAAGGAATGATGGATGGCGCTAAATACAGGGAAATTGTTGAGGGAAATCTGTTTCAGTCTTCCAGAGATTTGAGACTGGGACGGAGGTTCACCTTCCTGCAGGAAAATGACCCTAAGCATACTGCTAAAGCAACACTCAAGTGGTTTAAATGTCTTGGAATGGCCTAGTCAAAGCCTAGACCTCAATCCAATTGAGAATCTGTGGTATGACTTAAAGATTGCTGTACACCAGCGGAACCCATCCAACTTGAAGGAGCTGGAAAAGTTTTGCCTTGAAGAATGGGCAAAAATCCCAGTAGCTAGATGTGCCAAGTTTATAGAGACATACCCCAAGAGACTTGCAGCTGTAATTTGTAGAGGTGGCTCTACAAAGTATTGACTTTGGGGGGGGGTGAATAGTTATGCACCCTCAAGTTTTCTGTTTTTTTGTCTTATTTCTTGTTTGTTTCACAATAAAAATTATTTTGCATCTTCAAAGTGGTAGGCATGTTGTATAAATGAAATGATACAAACCCCCCCAAAAATCCATTTAAATTCCAGGTTGTAAGGCAACAAAATAGGAAAAATGCCAAGGGGGGTGAATACTTTCGCAAGCCACTGTAAATCTCTTGGTAAATAGTATTGTCTGCAGCTTATCATGAGGTATTCTAACTCAGGCAAGCAAAACTTAGAGACTTCCTTAAAGGGATACTTTGGGATTTTGGTAATGAGGCCATTTTTCTACTTCCCCAGAGTCAGATGAACTCATGGATACCATTTTATGTCTCTGTGTTCAGTATGAAGGAAGTTAGAGGTAGTTTCGCGAGCCAATGCTAACTAGCGTTAGCGCAATGACTGGAAGTCTATGGGTATCTACATGCTAGCAGAAACCCATAGACTTCCAGTCATTGCGCTAACACTAGTTAGCATTGGCTCGTGAAACTACCTCTAACTTCCTTCATACTGGACACAGATAATTGTGACTAATAATATTAGATCTCCGAAAATCTCATTAAGAAAATAAGATACATTTCAACAGTAGTCTCGTGGAATCCGAAGAGTTAGTCTGAATATTGCATAGTAGCAGGTAGCCTAGCGGTTAAGAGCGTTGAGCCAGTAACCGAAAGGTTGCTGCTTCGAATCCCTGAGCCGACTAGGTGAAAAATCTGTCGATGTGCCCTTGATCAAGGCACTCAACCCTAATTGCTCCTGTAAGTCACTCTGGATAAGAGTGTCTGCTAAATGACTAAAATGTATTAAATATAGTCAAGTCTGGCATGGGAGGTTAGCTGGGTAGCCTACAGTAGGCTACATTATGGGCATGGCTTCCCATTGTACACTAAATCACACATCTATTTATGGAAGAAAGTAAAGAGAACATATTGTGCAGAGATATTAAAATAAATACTGTTTTATTGTTGCAATGGAAGTATGTTGACGCCTCTTTCAGTGCTAGCCTCCCATGTTTAATCTGGCAAATGATTACTATGATAATCCTATTGTAATCCCTACACATACCATGCCTTCCCTGTTTACATCTATCTCTTCTATTGTATTCCTCTGTAATGTGGGACTATCCGGACTATCCCTAGCCCCTACGAATCAATTCATCCAGCATTTGATTTGCACCTCTTCTAAACCAATGGTGGAGCGGGTCAAGTAAAAATAGGCCAAATGCACAGAGCGACCCAAATGGGTTACGTCACGTCTGTTTGTATATGTCGCCATGAACTTGCTGCCTGCCTGCCTGCCGGCCTGCCTGACAGACATATTTTCTCTTAGCTCTGAAAGCATTTGCAGAATGGCGACCAACTGAAGCTGGCGCTCTCAAAATGGAGAAGGAGAGTATATGAGTATGACTCAATGTTCTAATCTGAAAAGAAATGCACTGAGTCGTAGCCTGGCTCTAACGTTGGTTAACACTAACCTTATCAGAGTAGCTTGAGTTAGGTTGTTGTGCTGGTGGTACTGGCTTATGCAAATTCCTTATTGGCTAATGTAAATTATCCTGTGCCCTGCAGGAGATAGCACAGAGCTTATGGTGATTTTGACTTGAGGCATTAGAGACAGGATGGAGGAACTTGTTCTCAGTACTGCCCTGTACTTTCCAGTGGCCTCTCTGTCATTTTCAGAGGTAGAATTCTGTTTGTGTCACTGACAGACTGACTGACTGACTGACTGACTGACTGACTGACTGACTGACTGACTGACTGACTGACTGACTGACTGACTGACTGACTGACTGACTGACTGACTGACTGACTGGCGGCGACGACTGACTGACACGACTGAAGGACGCGCAGACTGACTGACTGACTGACTGACTGACTGACTGACTGACTGACTGACTGACTGACTGACTGACTGACTGACAGACAGACAGACAGACTGACAGACTGACAGACTGACTGACTGAGCCCCATTTCTTTGTGAGCGAGAGTCACTCCTATTCTTCTCTCCAATCCATTTCTTTTCATTTCTGGGTGACTGTTGACCTTCGAAGGGACGTTATTTTATTTAGATGACGTTAATAGATTAGTATTGAATCCACAATTCTTTGGTTTTGAATCAGATAATAGAATGTAGGGCCTACATGTGTTTCTTCACAATTGATTTGATGATAACTTCAATCAATAGGATTAATAGGCATGTCCTGATCAGGTCTGTCTGTTTCGTAACTATGACGGAGGGAGGTGGATTATCGGCAGGGGGGAGATTCCCCCCCCAGATCACAAGTTAGATTGGGTCTCTGTTTCTTTCAGTGAAAAACATACACATCACAAATCTACCCTAACCCACCACGGAATGGGAATGAGTAGTTTAACTGGAAACAATGAATCCATCCAATAACAATAGCCATTATCCAGCACCACAGGAACAAAGAAGCATTACAAACACTGACTATAGCCCCAACCACAACCACAACAAAAGCCAGCCAGCTTAGATCTGATTCATTCTGAATGAACTAGGGGCCAACCCAACATTCAACCAAACCGACGGACGTACCTCAGAGATCCTAGATCCTCATTCCTGACGGGGACACCAGTGGCGGAGGCAGAGGGAGGACAGCGCATGCTGTTGACGTACAAGCTCTGCACCAGGGCTAGCTCCGACGAGTGTTCCAACATCGCACGGTGCTCTTCCAGAAAAATCCAACTTCTTGTGTGAATTAAAATGCCACTTCTCTTCTTCACACTCTCCTCTCTCTGGGTAGCCTATTTCTCTCTCTCTCTCTCTCTTTCTTTCTCTCTCTCTCTCTCTCTCTCTCTCTCTCTCTCTCTCTCTGTGTGTGTGTCTCGCCCTCTCTCTCTCTTTGTCTCTCTCTCTCTTTGTTCTCTCTCTCTCTCTCTCTCTCTCTCTCTCTCTGTGTGTGTGTCTCTCTCTCTCTCTCTGTGTCTCTCTCTCTCTTTGTGTGTGTGTGTCTCTCTCTCTCTCTCTGTGTGTGTCTCTCTCTTTCTCTCTGTGTCTCTCCCCCCCACTTTCTCTCCTCCTCTGGTTTAGTGCAGTAGAGCAGCACCCACCCCCTTCGCTGACTGGCGTAGCTGAAATAATCCTTTTTGACAGCTCATCGTGGGCTAATGCATTGTGCTGCCCGCGGCAGCCCGGTTCGCAGGCTGCAAAGCTGCGGCTACAGCAGCACTCGTCCACTAATTGACGCCCGTATTAGGAAGAGTCCAGGAAATTGGACAGGGTTGGTTTGTTCCTACTGTCACACTGGGCACACTGGGAAACAGTGCCTTGCAAAAGTATTCATCCCCCTTGGCGTTTTTCCTATTTTGTTGCATTACAACCTGTAATTTAAATGGATTTTTTTATTTGGATTTCATGTAATGGACATACACAAAATAGTCCAAATTGGTGAAGTGAAATTAAAAAAATAACTTTTTTTTAAAAAATTCAAAAATAATAATAATGGAAAAGTGGTGGTATGTATTCACCCCCTTCGCTATGAAGCTCCTAAATAAGATCTGGTGCAACCAATTACCTTCAGAAGTCACATAATTAGTTAAATAAAGTACACCTGTGTGCAATCTAAGGTTCACATGATCTGTCACATGATCTCAGTATATGTACACCTGTTCTGAAAGGCCCCAGAGTCTGCAACTACATTTACATTTATGTCATTTAGCAGACACTCTTATCCAGAGCGACTTACAAATTGGTGCATTCACCTTATAGCCAGTGGGATAACCACTTTACAATATGTTTTGTAAGTCACTCTGGGTGGGGTAAGGGGGGTAGAAGGATTACTTTATCCTATCCCAGGTATTCCTTAAAGAGGTGGGGTTTCAAGTGTCTCCGGAAGGTGGTGAGTGACTCCGCTGTCCTGGCGTCGTGAGGGAGCTTGTTCCA
Organism: Coregonus clupeaformis; assembly: GCF_020615455.1. NCBI lineage: Eukaryota > Metazoa > Chordata > Actinopteri > Salmoniformes > Salmonidae > Coregonus > Coregonus clupeaformis. Next base: position 9,492,054 of record NC_059210.1, read on the forward strand.
CCATTGGGGTGCCAGAGCAGCAAACAGTTTTGACTGGGCTGAGCGGGAACTGAGCTTCCGCAGAGGTAGGGGGGCCAGCAGGCCAGAGGTGGATGAACGCAATGCCCTCGTTTGGGTGTAGGGACTGATCAGAGCCTGAAGGTACGGAGGTGCCGTTCCCCTCACAGCTCAGTAGGCAAGCACCATGGTCTTGTAGCAGATGCGAGCTTCAACTGGAAGCCAGTGGAGTGTGCGGAGGAGCGGGGTGACGTGAGAGAACTTGGGAAGGTTGAACACCAGACGGACTGCGGCATTCTGGATGAGTTGTAGGGGTTTAATGGCATAGGTAGGGAGCCCAGCCAACAGCGAGTTGCAGTAATCCAGACGGGAGATGACAAGTGCCTGGATTAGGACCTGTGCCGCTTCCTGTGTAAGGCAGGGTCGTACTTTGCGAATGTTGTAGAGCATGAACCTACAGGATCGGGTCACCGCCTTGATGTTAGCGGAGAACGACAGGGTGTTGTCCAGGGTCACGCCAAGGCTCTTTGCACTCTGGGAGTAGGACACAACAGAGTTGTCAACCGTGATGGCGAGATCATGGAACGGGCAGTCCTTCCACGGGAGGAAGAGCAGCTCCGTCTTGCCGAGGTTCAGCTTGAGGTGGTGATCCGTCATCCACACTGATATGTCTGCCTGGTTATCAGAAGGGGGAAAGGAGAAGATTAGTTGTGTGTCGTCTGCGTAGCAATGATAGGAGAGGCCATGTGAGGATATGACAGAGCCAAGTGACTTGGTGTATAGCGAGAATAGGAGAGGGCCTAGAACTGAGCCCTGGGGGACACCAGTGGTGAGAGCACGTGGTGCAGAGACATATTCTCGCCACGCCACTTGGTAGGAGCGACCTGTCAGGTAGGACGCAATCCAAGAGTGAGCCGCGCCGGAGATGCCCAACTCGGAGAGGGTGGAGAGGAGGATCTGATGGTTCACAGTATCAAAGGCAGCAGACAGGTCTAGAAGGACAAGAGCAGAGGAGAGAGAGTTAGCTTTAGCAGTGCGGAGAGCCTCCGTGACACAGAGAAGAGCAGTCTCAGTTGAATGACCAGTCTTGAAACCTGACTGGTTTGGATCAAGAAGGTCATTCTGAGAGAGATAGCAAGAGAGTTAGCTAAGGACGGCACGATCAAGAGTTTTGGAGAGAAAAGAAAGAAGGGATACTGGTCTGTAGTTGTTGACATCGGAGGGATCGAGTGTAGGTTTTTTGAGAAGGGGTGCAACTCTCGCTCTCTTGAAGACGGAAGGGACATAGCCAGCGGTCAAGGATGAGTTGATGAGCGAGGTGAGGTAAGGGAGAAAGTCTCCGGAAATGGTCTGGAGAAGAGAGGAGGGGATAGGGTCAAGCGGGCAGGTTGTTGGGCGGACGGCCGTCACAAGTCGCAAGATTTCATCTGGAGAGAGAGGGGAGAAAGAAGTCAAAGCATAGGGTAGGGCAGTGTGAGCAGGACCAGCAGTGTCATTTGACTTAAAAAACGAGGATCGGATGTCATCAACCTTCTTTTCAAAATGGTTGACGAAGTCATCTACAGAGAGGGAGGAGGGGGGAGGGGGAGGAGGATTCAGCAGGGAGGAGAAGGTGGCAAAGAGCTTCCTAGGGTTAGAGGCAGATGCTTGGAATTTAGAGTGGTAGGAAGTGGCTTTAGCAGCAGAAACAGAGGACGAAAATGTAGAGAGGAGGGAGTGAAAAGATGCCAGGTCCGCAGGGAGTCTAGTTTTCCTCCATTTCCGCTCGGCTGCCCGGAGCCCTGTTCTGTGAGCTCGCAATGAGTCGTCAAGCCACGGAGCAGGAGGGGAGGACCGAGCCGGCCGGGAGGATAGGGGACATAGAGAGTCAAAGGATGCAGAAAGGGAGGAGAGGAGGGTTGAGGAGGCAGAATCAGGAGATTGGAGGGAGAAGGATTGAGCAGAGGGAAGAGATGATAGGATGGAAGAGGAGAGAGTAGCGGGAGAGAGAGAGCGAAGGTTGCGACGGCGCATTACCATCTGAGTAGGGGCAGAGTGAGTAGTGTTGGAGGAGAGCGAGAGAGAAAAGGATACAAAGTAGTGGTCGGAGACTTGGAGGGGAGTTGCAGTGAGATTAGTAGAAGAACAGCATCTAGTAAAGATGAGGTCAAGCGTATTGCCTGCCTTGTGAGTAGGGGGGGATGGTGAGAGGGTGAGGTCAAAAGAGGAGAGGAGTGGAAAGAAGGAGGCAGAGAGAAATGAGTCAAAGGTAGACGTAGGGAGGTTAAAGTCACCCAGAACTGTGAGGGGTGAGCCATCCTCAGGAAAGGAACTTATCAAGGCGTCAAGCTCATTGATGAACTCTCCAAGGGAACCTGGAGGGCGATAAATGATAAGGATGTTAAGCTTGAATGGGCTAGTGACTGTGACAGCATGGAATTCAAATGAGGAGATAGACAGATGGGTCAGGGGAAAAATAGAAAATGTCCACTTGGGAGAGATGAGGATTCCTGTGCCACCACCCCGCTGACCAGATGCTCTCAGGGTATGCGAGAACACATGGTCAGATGAGGAGAGAGCAGTAGGAGTAGCAGTGTTTTCAGTGGTAATCCATGTTTCCGTCAGCGCCAAGAAGTCGAGGGACTGGAGGATAGCATAGGCTGAGATGAACTCTGCCTTGTTGGCCGCAGAACGGCAGTTCCAGTGGCTGCCGGAGACCTGGAACTCCACGTGGGTCGTGCGTGCAGGGACCACCAGGTTAGAGTGGCAGCAGCCATGCTGTGTGAGGCATTTGTATAGCCTGTGTGGAGAGGAGAGAACAGGGATAGACAGACGCATAGTTGACAGTCTACAGAAAATGGCTACAATAATGCAAAGGAGATCGGAATGAAATGAACTAAACATCTGGGAAAGCGAGAGAGCGGGGCCTCTACGTTACACTGAAACACCCAAATATAACTCTCCCAACTTCCACCTCAGAAACTATAATTGTTGTAAACTACAGCGGTTCAATGTTTTCTAGGAATAGACTAGCTTAGTTTATTCAGCTAGCTAACTTGGTACAGTATTCTTCCGTGAAAACCGTCCAGGGCACCGAATCCTATGATGCCACAGCCAACTAGCATGCCAGCCTCCAACAACACGGTTTAGCACCAATACTCGGCCACAACAAACCACCAGTGTGTCAACACGCCAAGCAGATCATTCGTGTCCGTGTCTAACGTTGTGTAAATTTCTGGGTTAGTCCCGACAGCTTGAGCGAGTCCGACGTCAACTTATTCAGCCAGTTAGTTAGCTAGAATAGTTAGCATACTAGCTAGCCATTGCTTTCTTCCAACGAAAAAACCCCTCCTCCCACGGCACGAACACACAGAGAGAGCCAAGCTAACGTTAACTAGTCACCCATGTCCCGAATTCCCTTGAACGACTCTGGTTACCAGTATGTAAAAACAAAACACAAATGTAGGTTATAACTTACCCCTAGCAGCTACTGTTAGCTAGCCAAGTGCAAACTAGCCACTGAATCGACTCAGCCAGTTCGCGTCTGTTCGCTAGGTCGTTCCAGCTATTGTTTAGTTAGCTATCCAGGTAGCAACAAGCTAGCTACATTTCGAGCACAGTAGCTACTAACTACCTAACGTTAACGCTTCAGACAATGAGGTTAGAAAAACAGCTGAATGGTAGGCAGCTAGCTGGCGTAATTACAGGTACTCTCAAGCGTGAAACAACTATCCACAGTTGCTAATAGTTACCAGTAGCTACCCGCTAGCTAGTCCACTAAGCAAGGGGCACCACCAAGCAAGCGGCACCATGAAGACCAAGGAGCTCTCCAAACACGTCACGGACAAAGTTGTACAGATCAGGGTTGGGTTATAAAAAAATAACATCCCACGGAGCACAATTAAATCCATTATTAAAAAATGGAAAGAATATGGGACCACAACAAACCTGCCAAGAGAGGGCCGCCCACCAAAACTCATGGACCAGGCAAGGAGGGCATTAATCAGAGAGGCAACAAAGAGACCAAAGATAACCCTGAAGGAGCTGCAAAGCTCCACAGCGGAAATTGGAGTATCTGTCCATAGGACCACTTTAAGCCGTACACTCCACAGAGCTGGGCTTGATGGAAGAGTGGCCAGAAAAAAGCCATTGCTTAAAAAAAAAAAAGGCAAACACGTTGTGGGAGACTCCCCAAACATATGGAAGAGGGTACTCTGGTCAGATGAGACTAAAATTGAGCTTTTTGGCCATCAAGGAAAACGCTATATCTGGCACAAACCCAACACCTCTCATCACCCCGAGAACACCATCCCATCCAGTGAAGCATGGTTGTGGCAGCATCATGCTGTGGGGATGTTTTTCATCTGCAGGGACTGGGAAACTGGTCAGAATTGAAGGAATGAAGGATGGCGCTAAATACAGGGAAATTCTTGAGGGAAACCTGTTTCAGTCTTCCAGAGATTTGAGACTGGGACGGAGGTTCACCTTCCAGCAGGACAATGACCCTAAGCATACTGCTAAAGCAACACTTGAGTGGTTTAAGGGGAAACATTTACATGTCTTGAATTTAATGGCCTAGTCAAAGCCCAGACCTCAATCCAATTGAGAATCTTTGGTATGACTTAAAGATTGATGTACACCAGCGGAACCCATCCAACTTGAAGGAGCTGGAGCAGTTTTGCCTTGAAGAATGGGCAAAAATCCCAGTGGCTAGATGTGCCAAGCTTATAGAGACATACCCCAAGAAACTTGCAGCTGTAATTGCTGCAAAAGGTGGATCTACAAAGTTTTGACTTTGGGGGGGTGAATAGTTATGCACGCTCAAGTTTTCTGTTTTTTTGTCTTATTTCTTGTTTGTTTCACAATAAAACATATTTTGCATCTTCAAAGTGGTAGGCATGTTGTGTAAATCAAATGATACAAACCCCCCAAAAATCCATTTTAATTCCAGGTTGTAAGGCAACAAAATGCCAAGGGGGGTGAATACTTTTGCAAGCCACTGTACATGGGGCAAAGAAAGGGACACTTCTGAATAATTTGCCCATGGATCTCTGGATCTGTTTTTTACTCAGGTTCAGGGGGTTGTGGCACGATCCCTGTTTCATGTTTTGCATGTATTTGAATGATTCTTGGACACAGGAGAAATACAGGCAAAATGTAGGTCAAACCCAGGTCAAATCTAGGTCAAAACCAGATCAAATGTAGGTCAAACCCAGGTCAAATCTAGGTCAAAACCAGATCAAATGTAGGTCAAACCCAGGTCAAATCTAGGTCAAAACCAGATCAAATGTAGGTCAAACCCAGGTCAAATCTAGGTAAAAACCAGATCAAATGTAGGTCAAACCCAGGTCAAATCTAGGTCAAAACCAGATCAAATGTAGGTCAAACCCAGGTCAAATCTAGGTAAAAACCAGATCAAATGTAGGTCAAACCCAGGTCAAATCTAGGTAAAAACCAGATCAAATGTAGGTCAAACCCAGGTCAAATCTAGGTAAAAACCAGATCAAATGTAGGTCAAACCCAGGTGTTGTTATGATGAAGCACATACATGGAAGCTAAACCCCAGGTGCACTTGTGGCAGGAAGTTTGGTCCAACCACAGTCTCTGGGTCCAACAGGGGAATCAATCCAAAAAGAAAAGCACCACACCCTTTTGTAACAGATACAGGAATGTGTATGTGTTTATAAACTGTATTCTGAAGTGTCAAACTTCAAATGTTGAAATTATTTGAATTTTCAAACTCCTACAACTACTAACTCTGCAATTAAATGCGGGGCTTTTGCCCAAGATTAAAGCCGTGAAAACACCAAATATTTAACACCGGCAAATATTTATTGGGGCCCGGCTCCTATCCAAAACCCATCTCCAGTCCAGTCATACCATCACTTACTGAATAATCTCCTGTCTGACCGGAGGGGATGTGCATATGCCACATTCTCCAGATTCCCTCGACTGATGGATGATAAACCAGAGGAGGAGAAGAGAGAGAGAGAGAGAGAGAGAGAGAGGGGGGGAAGAGAGAGAGGGGGGAGAGAGAGAGAGAGAGAGGGGAGAGAGAGAGGGGGAGAGAGAGAGAGAGAGAGTGAGAGAGAGAGAGAGAGAGAGAGAGAGAGAGAGAGAGGGGGGGGTACAGAGAGAGAGCAGAGACAGAGAGAGAACGGGGAGAGAGAGAGAGACAGTGTAATTATTACACTGGGCAGAGATGGGGGGAAGGATAGCGTGCTGCCTGTACTGTATATGTTTAGTCAGTAAGCAAACATTGTGGTGAGCATGAGTACCTTTTAATAAAGGAAGGATTACGCTAGTCTCCTCTCTCAGACGGCATTTTGTTTGCCATCTCTGTCAGGCTACATATTGAGCCTGACCTGTACAGAAATCTCTGCAATACTTTTGCTAGATGAAATACTGTATATCCCCATTGAGATATGGTGTGCATCCCAAATGGCACCCTATTCCCAAAG